>NW_009202774.1:0-9060 GCF_000690835.1 Fulmarus glacialis | reverse complement strand
AGGATGTGCGGGCACATGCAGCTGCCGGGAGATGGGGTTACGAGGCAAAGCTAAACAAAGATCGCTGCGAAAAGGAAACGGATCCCTCCTGCCGACTGTAAGGTAGGAGCTGAGCGGTAGCTGCTTGACATCATCGGGATGAGCATTGGATTACAGCAGGCAGGGACTGACTCGGGAGGGGAGGAGAACACGCCCCTCGGCCCCAGAAGTGCAACTTCATTTAGCAGCTCCCAGTACAAGGAAACTGCAAGTCTGAAATTGGCTGCGACTCCCCCGGCCGGCTTGGCTGCTGGCCACCGCGGGCAGAGACGCCAGGAGGGTGCAATCCAGCCTCGATTTCTTCCTCGGCAGCGGGACCGTGGAATTTGGGATTCGAGAAGCAGTGGGAGCCAGGGTGGCCGTAAGTAGGGCTGCGCAGGCTGCTGTGGGCGCGTGGGGCTGACGACGGGCTGGGATGGTGGGTGGCCAGGAGACCTGCCTGGCAGTGCAGCGAGGGGCTGCTCTCCTGCTGCCCCTGGAATGGGAGCCGGAGCCGCGCTCCGAAGGGGTGATTTGTTTAGAGATACAGTTAACTTTTACCTAACCAACTGTGAACAGCGAGATTTTTACTGCCCACAGACCGTGGGCTGAAAAACTAAGCTGCATCCCGGTTTTTCTGCTGTTGGGAGAAGCCGTTTGCAGGCTGATGGCAGGGAGGCGGCTGCTGTTTCACTTGGAAAATAAAGCAGTTCAGTACTTGCTGCGAAGGGGTAGCAAGGAGAGCAGACTTGGTGGTTAGAAATCACAAAGGACCATGGATCAGTGACCCCCCGCGGGGATTTCTGGCCTCATTTCTGACATGTGTCCATTTATTCCGAGCAACTCGCCGGAGGGAATCTCTTACAGCACTGGGGTGTCTCTGTGCTCGCACGGGAACGGATGCCAGTCTGCGGGACAGACGCCCGGCATCCCGTCTGTGTGGGGCCGTGGTGTGAATCCATCCTTAGGGCTGTCGGGAGCTGCAGGGCTGCCCGGGGCTCCCCTTCGAACTGCGGGCACGAGCCAGAGCTTTGCAGAGCGTGGTGGCGGGGCGGAAGCAGGCTCGGAGACTCCCTGGCATCCAGCTTTCCAAGCAAATGTTTTAAAAGGCAAAGACTTGGGATAAAAAAAGAACTGCTGTGTGGTGGTATTCTCAGGAGGCTTTGCAAATTCCTCCACCTCGGAGCTGTGTGTCTTTCTCTCCTCTCTCCGGATTCCCCTAAGCAGCTGGTAGCGAGCCGCGGTGGTGAGCTTTCACATGCATGTAATGCCTTGGCCCCAAAGGGGTGTTTGGGAAACGTTTCCCTTTGCTTGGAAGAGGTAAACGGGTCCACAGAACAAAAGTATAGCTGTGAACCCAGAAGCAATACCCTGGGTGGCTGGGCTGGTGACAAACTAGGAGAAGGACATGCTGGGGTCAAATGAGCAAGAGGCAGCCGCAGCGGGGATGCTGCAGCAGTGCAAGGGTGGGAGAAGACTTGTGGAGTGGGGATGGCTTGGCTGGGTGGCAAAGACCCTCAGATGGTCGCAGCCTCTCAGGTTCTGGGCTGTTGGCTCGTGGCGAGGTCAGCGTGCTTGGCTTGGGTAGCTGTGGGGCATACCTTGGCTTCTGAGACTCTTGGCTGGAAAGGGCACCGTGCTAATGCGTGGCCACCCAACTGAGAAATTGTCACGTTTCTGCTCTTGTGAGGGATGGTGTTTGGGAAGGAAGAGATCCTCAATGGCTGGATTCATTTATAGCGCAGATGTAGATTAACTGGCCATTTACAAACATGGATGCCCCAGTAGTGCTTACTCTACCTGAAGCACAGAACAGGGCACTGAGTCCTTCAGGCAGAGTTCCACATGGGTGTACGAGTCCCCCATGCCATTTTTTTCAGGGACGCTTTTCCAGAGAGTGCGGATTCAGATGCCTCAAAGAACTGGAGACCATTAAATGTAGTACATAGGCTCCCAGTGTAAGCAGCTTGGTCATGAAGAGATGAAAACCCAAGAATGTTCATAGCCATGCATCTTCCAACCACCTGGTATTTCTGTACTCGGTGGCTGATTCTGAGGAGGTGTACAGGCACACGGTGAGCTAGTATGCAGAGTTTTGCTTTTTTCCTTTATCCTCTTATTCCAAAGAAGTAAATCTACTTTTGAGCCTACTCAGAGGAATACCCACAGGTATACAACCCTGCCCCCCAAAATAACTATGGAAAACATTTTCCAAGTTGCTAACACTTCCTGATCTCCCACATTTCAGAGCCAGTTCCTGCAGCATTTTGCTGTGCATTAATCCCTCCAGCCTGTCTGGGCCACCAAACACCAGCGTTATTCCTATTTTACATGGGCTACACACAAAGCAGATGATTTTCCTGGGCCAATACAGGTCTGGCAGAATCAGGGATGAATCTGCAAAGTCCATAAGGAACAGCAGAAGCTTCAATCCAGCTTTTTGTCTTTTATGCCACCCTGTTCTGGTCTCTCCCATTTTCACATTCAAAGCCTGGATCCAATTGTTTCTCCACACTACTAAGGGTTTCCTTAGCATCACCAAAGCTGTATATATGGACTGATCCAGAAAACAAATTTTCCATCACAGTACCCATTTTAGAGAAGATGAGAGGGGAAAAAAAACCCCATGCTTCTAGTTGTCTCTAGCCCATGACTAGAAAAAGCCAAGTCATAAAGGGAGCTGCTCCCAAGGCTTGCCAGCACCAGCCAGTGAGAAGGGAAGGTTCAGCTGTTGTGTGGACTTTGTCCCCAGCTCCTCACGATGGCAGTTGGAGAGGTCAAGACATCGCTCCGGGACTCAGCTGGCACCTGTAGCGCGAGCAGGAAGAACAGCAGTTGGACTGTGAACCACCTATTCCCCTGTTTCAAAACTCTCACTCCCTTCGAGCCTACGGGGTACGTACTTCACACCGTTTCTGGCTTGCACGGCGAGTTCCCCAACGCTTCCTTCCCAGCACAGCCCCGGAGAGGCTCGGTGCTCTTTGCACGGCTCCTCCCCACCAGGTTTCATGCGGGCACGTTGCTGGTCGCAAGCCGCTACCTCGGGAACTCCCTGGTGAGCACCGAAATGCCAACTTCTGTTGATAACTGCAATGATGTAACAAGCCAAACATATCCCCATTGGCGCGTCATCAACTTTACTGGAATTACTGTTTCCACAAAGTGTAATTAATCTGTGGTGCTCATTGCCACGAGATATCACTGGAACAAAGAGCTCAGAAGGCGTTTTAATAGATACCAGGTAGTTATCTCTGTAACAAAACAATCCTGGGGATGATTAAGAGGATATTACATTTTAAGGCTTATAAAACCTCCTGGTTCAGGGTAATTAGTAACTGATGAAGAACATTCCACTACAATTACAAGTTTTCTTGCACCTCTGAGGCCAAGGATGCCAGCTGCTGCTGGGGCCAGGGCACCAAATGAGGCAGCCTCAGTCTCTGTGGGAGGACCGGGCTCCGGTTCTGATCAGCGATGCATACAGCCTGTTGTTTACCCACGAGTCAAGAGACACCAGAACGACCTTCGCTCTGCTGCCATCACCTTGCTTGAAACCAGAACGGATTTACTCCCTGGATCCAAAGCAGCACCAGAACAGCTGTTGTGTAGAAGAATTCTGCCAAAAAGCATTCTGGGTTTTTTTGGAACATATATTCATTTTCAAGCAATGCCGAGAGCATCGAGTTTGTTTTGTGTGCTTGTTCCTGTAGGGTAACAGCTGATAAACATGGTGAGAATCTGAACCCCAAACATGTGCATCATGCTGATGCCCTTGTAATTCATTCCTGATGTGCTACGGATGTTTAGCTATCCAATGAACATTGCCACGGGGGTCCCAAAATAATCTGTGGTACCTTGATGGTTATAGGACTAGATTAGGACATGTAAAGTGTTCTTTAACAAGTTACTTTAGCCCATCCTTAGTCACACTGCATGGACTAATCCACCTCATCACCCCTAAATCCCCAAAGTCCCCGTGTGGGATATTGCCCAGCCTTCACACAGAAGGGCCTTCAGAGCTCTGCCCAGCGCCCCGGGAGCAGCAGGACTGGATGAGCCAGAAGATGAGCCTCTGGGGATGGAGCAAGGGGCCCAGCTTCAGATTTGCAGATTCCAGATCCCCAAGAAAGGGCTGTGGGGAGAAACATCTAGACAGAGCCAGGGCTGCAGGGTTGGAAAGCCAATACCAGTTGCTAACGAGTTTCTGTCTCCAAAATCAGCTTTTTGAGAGAGAGAGAGAGAGAGAGAGAGAAAATGGGGGTTTCCCCCCACATCCCATCAGACACAGGGCTGCTCAGTAATAACTTCTACTTCAGAGCATCATTGCTCCAATTTGCTTTAAGCCTCTCTTGGCAGAGGGCCACATATTTTGAGATATTTTGCAACACATCAGAAGTGCTGGAGGTTTCACTGTTTGGGCTGCATAACACACGCGCCAGATCGAGGCAGGAAGGCAAAGGAGGAAAATAAAGACTCGTGGATTTCCAAAGCTGGCTTTCTTCCTTCCTGCTTTTGTTTGCCTGCTTGGTGCCCCAAAAGGGCGATGCATATTCCCAGAGTTGTGGGAATACTGTTTCTTTTCCGGTCCAGTGTTTCCAGTAAGCACTTCACTGTAAATGGGGTAAACACTAGCAAAAGTGTATTGTTAAATCCCTGTGTCTTTGTTTGGCTACTGTCATGATCATAATTAGTATTTTCCACTTCTGTAAGCCTGTCATCTGCAGATCTGAAAGTGCCTTACAAATATTTGAAGCATCTAGCGAGGGGAGCGAGTATTAATAGCTCCATTTAACAGATGGGCAAACTGACACACAGAAGCAGCAAGTGCCCTGTCCTTGAAGCAGGGCCAGAGCCAGCAAGTAGTCGGCTCCAACAACTAGGGAGTTTTAAAAGTGGGTCAAAAAAATAAAGAGAAAGGCTGTAGATCTGTCCCAGCTTGGAAAATGATGGGCAATAGTTCCAGTCAGAGTGGTACTCAACCCAGATGGGCCAGACAGATGAATTGCTGGATGAGCTACTGCTTATATGGTTAAATGGTTCATCTCTTGCTTTCTGTTCTGCTAATATTTGTCCCTGGGACAAAGTGAAAAAAAACAGTCCATGATGTTCCAAAAAGTCTGAAAGCTGAAACAGCTGCTAAAATAAGCAAGTGTCTTGTTGGCTGGGCTCTGCAGGTCAGGAGATTGCAACGCACCCACAGATGTTAAGGCCACAGAGGAAACGTCTTTGAGCGGGGCTTGGGGACAGTGGGAGAAGGCACAGCTGTGCACAAACAGCAAAGAAACCCAAGGAGCAGAAGATGGACCAAGCAAGGCAACTAAAAGTACCAGATCAAACTTCCCCTTTGCCTCAGAGAAGCGGATATGGAAGTTTCACTTCTTTAAAGGGCAGCGGAGCTGCAAACCAATGTTCATTTATACTCCCGAGGCAGCCGCCAAGTCCCCCCGTGGTGCGGGTCAGGAGACGCGAGCCGCTTCGGTTCTCCCCAGCACACCCACACGAAGTTAGCAAAAGGAGAAGCAAAACCAAAGAGAACTTCTCTGTGAAGCCAGGCCCCCAGCTGGACTTCCCTGGCTCTTAGGCAAACAGGCCAAATCTCTGTTAGCCCAAACCCTCCTGAGAAGGTGCCGCACGAACACCAGCGTCCCGCAGCCTTTCGCTTGGTGTCTCCGCGCTCGCCAAGCCGGGCTCCAGCTGAGCCTGTTGGGCAGAGCCCTGCCAGATCCCCGCGTCCCCTTTCTGTCCTAGTCACAGAAGGAGGACAAAACAGCTGAGCTTTACGCTTCCCAACAAAAGCACAGATAATGTTTTCTCACATTTGTTTTCTTTTCCTACCCCAGAAGCTGCTGCCCTGCTGCGTATGAAGCTTGTTTGAAGTCATGTCCAGAAGGAAAGTCAACTAAATCAGGTAGGGATTCATACTATGGGCTGATATAATTTTTATTCACAGGGAGATATTATATAAACAGGAATGGGTTTTCTCCTTCCCGTTTCATAGAGTCATTTGACCTCGCTCTGTATTCTGAATTACTAGATGCTAGAAAGCTGCTAAGAGGAAAAAAAAAAAAATCAACGATTCTGCTGTAATGACTTTCCTGCTGTATTTTCCATACTTCACAGCCAGGCACTTGTACCGAGCCGTGTTCCAGCGCTGACTCTAAGGGCAGCCCCTAGTGCTGCACGGCCTCTGCCCCGCCAGCCGGGGGGACCTTGTGGGCAAATCCTGCTCACAGGCTGCCCGCACGCTTTGCACGGGAACGTTGTTTGCCCATACATAACCACGTAAGCGAGTTTTGCTCTGCACGTAGAGTCAGCCCAGCAAGATCCAGGGAACCCCCAAAGCTTGACCTTTTGTGGTGCTTACGTAAATGGCAGATCCGCCAGCTCAGGCAGTCCCTTCTGTGGTTTCACTCCCGTGGCTCCTGCGCTCAGAGCATCTCCTCAGCCCTCAGATCCCCTTGCTGCTTTCTCTTGTTCCTGCGCTGAGCTTTCCCTTACACAGAGCTGCCACTGCCGCGTGGTTTGCGGATCTGACAGTACAGGATCTCGGGACTCTCTGGTGCATGTAGACATTCCTCCTGCAGGTCTCTCGGAGCAGTTTGTCTCTTGTACCCCACATTTTTCCCATGTATGCTAGAGACACCCCGTGTCCTTCGACACCCAGGCTGCATTTCAGTGAACCATAAAATAGTTGGCAATTCATTTCATTCGAAGCTTTCCCTTTTCCAAGACTGTAACTTGCAATGATCACTGAGCATCCCCAGTGTAATGCTACACACGTGTCTTGAGCACCGCTTCAACTCGTGTCTAGATGTCACGTCCCCGGTGACTTACGCAGACAGATTTACCCCGTCTGCAGAAAGGATCAGAAGCTGCTATCACCTGACACAGATGTACAAAAATTCTCCATCCATCACAGAAATACTCAGGGAAGGGGGGGTGCAGGTCAGCAGAGCTCTCTCTGCCCAGGTCGGGGTCCCAGGCAGGGGAGCACGGCCGAAGTGCTCGTTTCAGTGGGTAACAGAAGCAGTGGGCCACCCAAAAGGGCTTAGCACAGCCACCTCTCGCTGCCAGCCTATTTATAACTCCTGCACTTTCCATTTCCATTGTATGTAAAGCACCGATAGCACCATCCCAGCCACCTAATCCTTCTCACAGCTCCCAAAAACAGATCTTCCCCCTGCCCCCATCTTCCCAGGCAAGCACTGCCCCGGGCTGGGAGTCCTGCTGGTGGCTTTCTTCTGTGCGGGGAGCAGAGCCAAGCCTGGCTTTGCTAATCAGCCTCATTCCACAGCAACTCTTCAGAGTTGCCCTGGCTATTTTTAGGCGCTGCTGGGAGCTGCCAGGGCTCTTGCACCTCAGGAGGTTTCACAGCTTCTTGCTCAGCCCCTTACACCACACCGAGTCAGAAGGACTCTTTGGATGCTGGATGTGAGTTCCTATGGGATTGTGCAAGCCTGAATGAGGAAGAGCCAAGGCAGGTGGATCTCAGCTTCATGCTGTGCTAAGCAGAGCCTCCTCAACGAGCAGCAGCCAAAACTTCATAGCTAGAGCCTGCACAACACCTCCTCCAAGCTAAGCTCTCCTTCCCAGCCACACAAGCACTGCTTTCACACACCAGCAGAACTCAACTCCTTAGATCACAAAGAAAAGCTGGACAAAATTGCTCTTTTTCCTGTTAGGCATAAAAATAAAGACCCATTCTTGCTTACCTCTGTCCTCGGAGAAAGGTCTTCCTCCACCCAGAAACAGAGCTATCCCATCAAGACCTGCTGTGGCTTCACCTTCCTTTTATATGTGACAAGGGCAGCTGTGCTAGAAAATAGCCCCAGCTGCATCTCCTCTGCACTTATTTGACTTCTCCTTGCCCAGGGAAGCCTGCAAGGTGTTGGGGAGATTGTGCTGGGGGTGAGCATCCCTGGGCCAGGGAGATGGGCCGGGAATTCAAGCGGGGTTTGAATAGGTGATGTTCACTCAGAGGTCAGTGCCTTGGTGTGATCAGAAGAGCTGTGGGACCACTGGGGAGTTTCCAGCCTTTGAGGTGAAATCCAGCAGGGACTTTTCTCTCTGAATGATTTGGGGGAAGACAGGGAACCCAAGTCTGAAGGGGATCCCCGCTGCAAAGGAATCCACCCCACGGCCCAGGCGTGATGGGGTGTCTGCACATCACAAGCAGGGACAATACATGAGTCTTCCTGGAACATGCCTGCAACAGCAACTGTGGGGCTTTTGCAGCTGAAGGGTTTAAAGTGACCGGTCTGTGGTTCATCTGCTTTACAAGTTCAGGCATTAGCAGATCTTCCACACAGTCACTGGTTTTGTTCATGTAAAAATATGTTGACATATAAAGGCAGCTAAATAAGAAGTTGGGAGAAAAAGAAAATAATGGAGAAGGGACTCGTACCCGCATACTCCTTACAGCTTTGAAAGGGTCTCTGCAGGGCACAGGGAGACCCGTGGGTGCTGGCTCACAAGGCGATGGGTGCTCATGGCTGTGCTGGGTGAACAGGAGGGCTTTGGCTCGCTGCTTTTTGCTTGCAGAAGTCAGAGAGCCGTGTCCACCCACTGCAAGCCTGGCTTGAGGGGGTGAAAAATGGGGTGGGAGAAGGGTGCCAGCCTGCCATGTCCTAGGGCTGGCGGGGCCAAGTGTGCCTCATCCAGCTCTGCCACCCCATCCCTCGGAGGGATGTGCCTCTTTCGGAGGCGGGGGGTGGAACCGGAGTGCCCTGGTTTATTAGCACCTCAAAGCTGTGGGATGTGAAAAACAAGCTCGACCTGGGAACAAAACAAAAATACAACCGCTGTCACGGCAACTGTCTCCAGATGCACGAAGAGACCAATTATTTCCATTAATCAATTTAGTGAGAAGCTGCAGAAGAGGCTTAAGCTGCAGCCGAGGCTCGGTGCTGAGAGGAGGGAGGAGCAGAGAGCTCCACCAAACCCCGGTTGCCAAGGCAAACCGTGATTCCTCCCGTGGCGGAGGATTTTTGGAACAGACGCTCAGCACCCATGCCCCGCGGGGACTGGCAGAGGGGTGCCACC
>NW_009202773.1:0-235 GCF_000690835.1 Fulmarus glacialis | reverse complement strand
CGAGCAGCTCTTGGGGGTATGTGCGGGGGTGTGTGTGTGTGCGTCACCCCCAATCCCGTGCCTCCCATTGGAGGAATAGCATGTGCCCCCCTTAGTGGAAAAAGATCTGGCGTTCTTCTTGGAGGTCGGCTTTCCCCTCCGCATCACTCATCCCGTGCCACGCTCTCCTCCAGGGCGGGCAGGGCCTCCAGGCTGAGCCCTCCGCCGGCCGCCCCCCTGCCGCCGAGCACGCTCC
>NW_009202772.1:0-2800 GCF_000690835.1 Fulmarus glacialis | reverse complement strand
TCTGTGCCCGTGGTGTAATTTCTCCATTTGTATTCACCCACCAGAGTCATTATGAAAGTCGGGAAGGCAATACGGACTTTTCCTATGTTCTTTTTTTCTACTTAGTAGTTTAAAGCGTTCAGGGAGAGGAGTGCGATGCAAGGTAGGTGTCAGAAACGGGAATTTTCTCTTTTTTTTTTCCTGCTGCCCCTTTTCCCCCGGGTTGTGGACTGCATTTCTTGCCAGTGAAGTATTATGAAGTACGCTGGCCTGTTCTGATGTTCTGTCAACATTCGTATCAACAGCCACACCGTTTCAAAAGCCCTGGAAATCTTTTTTTCTGAAAAGAAAAAACTCCAGAAACAAAGAACCGCTCATCCCTAACAAAACCCAAATCAAATTCTCCTAACAGTCGCTATCATCTGTTACAGTGGTGTGCTCATCAACATTTTGGTTTTTCTCTCAGAGCATGAAATTAATGCCATTGCCATCAGAGCTGTCCCAACATGACTTTTAGAAATAGTATTGCTCCCAGGTCTGCCACATTTCCACCTGGAAGCATTCCCAAAAAGGAGGAGTCAGCAGCAGAGTTTCTGCCAACACTGTGGAGCGAGCCTTGAGGTGGCAAACGAAACTGTGGCATGTCACAGAAGTGAATGTGTCAGTGGCACTGAGTAGAGCCTGGCCGTTTCCTGATGTGAAGGGTGACCTTGAGCAGTGGGAAGATTTGTCTGAGGGAACTGGAAATCCTTGGGAAGGCCATCAACCATGTTGTAAGACAAGAATGGGAGATGTGTGCTTGTCTGGAGAACTCATGTCACAGAGTTGGGAATGGAAGCAGAATGGGCACAGAGTGTTCTTGCCCCGCATCCTTTCTGAGGCTCTCAAGGGTCTGGGGTTGGAGGCCTTCCTGATGTTGAGATAGTGTGTGATACTGAAATGCCCACAATGTCCTTTGAGGTTATGAATATCTCCCACCAGAGACAGTCCCTTGTGCTCCTGCCTGCCTGACATAGGCAATGTGTTGGTAAGAGGGGGTGAGATGCAGACTGCTGAATACTGTCTGATGAATGCTTTCCCTCTTGTTTTGGGCAAGGTGTTTTGGGAGGGTGGTGCTTAAATCTATTGTCCTTGTATAGTGGTGGGCATCTATAGGAGCTTCCGCAGCCGTTGATGTTGCCATGATTGTTCCTTGCTCCTCCTCAGGCAGGATTTGTAAGGGCACACAAGGAGGTGGGTATAATCTTTGTGCTCCTGACTTCCCCGATTGTGCACTTGCACAGTTGGCCTCGTTATAGATGCTGTGTCCCATTACACATGGCTCGTTCTGATACGTGCACGTCCATGCCAAACCCTGCACAGCAGCCCAGCTCTGGTTTTCTATGATACAAGTTTTCCCACCCAGTTGCTATTGTGAGTGTGCTTGCGCTTCGGCATTTGGTGTGGTTCTCTTGAAGAATAAAGTCCATGTGAACTGGGATTGAGCTGTCACAGCTCTAATCACAGAATCTTTAAGAACTCTAATGTGCAGCTCTGTAGATTTTCCAGCTGAAATTGCTAAAAAGGCACAAAGGATTTAGGATGACATTCAGGCATCTGGGAAGAGTCTGCCAGAGAGTGGGTGGCTTTGCATCCATCCATATGTTCTTTGTGCCAATCACAAGGCAAGATGAGGATGCGCAAAGGCCTGGCTCATGCTCAGAGTGGGGTTTAGGGCTGGGGCATGTTATGGTGGTGGAGCAACGTCTGGGTATTGTGGCAGTGATGCTCCTAGTGGGGTGGAGTAGGGCCTGGGCATGCGTCACAGGGCGGGTGACTTTGAATGGGATAGAGTCTTGCCTGATGGAAATGGAGGTGCTGGGTAGAACACGGTCTGTGTCATTGGGGAAGGACTGAAGAATGTCTGCTTAGCTGGAGATCTCCAGATTTCCCATGGCGTGTCATAGAGGACGCCAGTAGAAAACCTTAAGAAGAGGCCTGATGCACAGAGCTGCTTGCCTGGGATCCTCTCAGGACCTCCAGAAGTTCTGCACATTTTTGCACCCTTTTGTCCTCAGTGGTATTCCTGCGTGATGTGAAGACATCTGCCATAGGCTCCTTTAATAATTTGCTCCTGAACGTGGTATGTTGTTGGTCAAACAGAAGGGTTTTGAAATTTGCATCATTTTGTCTGCCTTCTCTATAGGTCTCCTCAGTCACCTCTCTGCTCATCTCCCTTGCTAGGCAGGGGAAGAAGTGCTTTCCGTATGCATGATGTTGGCAAACCTTGCGTTTCAATAAAGTGGAATGTCTTCCTTTGGTTTTCTTCTCTCAACAAAAATTCCCACCCTTTTGGTTTTCCTTCTTTCACATTGGCAATCTGTTGGTAACAGTGGATGAGGGATGATGTGCCAACAGCAGAATTTTCGCAGCTGTCTGGTTGCAGAGCTTTGGGCTGTTTGCCATGAGTGTGGGGGACAGCTTTTGCACTCTCCTGAGCTGAGGTTGACATTGAGAGAATGTCCTTAGCTTTCAGCTGTCCCTTCTGCTTCCCCTGTAATAGAAGTGTATAAGGGAGCGCTACACACTGTCCAGCGTTTTCAAGGCTTTTGCAGAACATGAGTAATTTTCTTCTGTCCAGCATCCCCAGAAATCTCTGCTAATGTTAAGGGACAATGTCTCTTAAAACCAATTCTCCTGTCCTGAAAATGTTTCTTTTTCTGAAGAAGCAACCAGTGATGCTACAGGTGAGTTGATGATACCTAAAGAAGATGTGTTTGAGATGCTGATGTACTTTTGTTCCTGTTGCGTCTTGGTATCTTCATGTTGGATCGACCGAATG
>NW_009202771.1:0-828 GCF_000690835.1 Fulmarus glacialis | reverse complement strand
GGGGTCTCCGTCACTCCCCACTCCTACTTTCCGCCTCTCTGGGTGCTGCCTGGTGCCGAAGTGGAGAGGAGGCCTGGGACAAGGGGGGTTCTCTGCCTGGTCTTTGGTTTTGGGCACGGTGAAGCAGGACTGTGTGTTCATCCTCCCTGTGCCTCATGGGCAGTGTGGAGGAACTGAGGGTCCTCTCCGGGAAGAAATTCTTGTTGGATCTTCATCTTCCGGAGCTGCTGGTTTTCCCTCCGCAGACGGACTTCCACGACAACCTGCTGTACACTTCGGGACACATAATTCTGCAGGACAAGGTGGGGGAGCAGGAGGCTGCAGGGGTGGGAAAACCAGACAGGGGTGGAGGGTCGGCCCCTTCCTCCATGCCAAGGGCTGGGCTTGGGCTGGCTTTGCTGCAGCACTTGAAGTCTAAGCGGAAATTGTGAATGCAGCTTGCGGCTGTGGCGTTCCCGTGTGGCATTGCTTCTGTAGCCTGTAGGTACAGGATGAATTGCTCTGGACTGACCTGTAAAAACACCCCGTAGGAGCTGGGGACCAGCAGCTGGGAGGAGCGCGGGGCTGTGGGCCAGGCAGAGGCTTCCAGTGGTGGGGGGCGGTGGTGGACTTGGCCCTGTTTTGCTGTGGCTGCCTGCGACCCCGCAGCGTCAGCCGTGCCCCGGGGAGGGCCAGGGGCGCTTGCTGCCCGCACCTCTCACGGGGGTTTGCCCTCTTGCAGGCCAGCTGCCTCCCTGCCTTCCTCCTCGGCCCTGCTGCCGGCTCCCACGTCATTGATGCCTGCGCTGCCCCTGGGAACAAGACCAGCCACCTGGCTGCCATCCTGAA
>NW_009202770.1:37260-43539 GCF_000690835.1 Fulmarus glacialis | reverse complement strand
GGCCGCCGTGGCTCCCCCGGCCAGCGTCTCCTTAGTTTTGCTCGAGTTCTTGTGTGAGGCCGGAGCTTTTGGAGGAATGCCTCGAGGGAGGTCACCCTTCCTAGGCTGGGAAGTACGCTGCCTTCTGGCGGGCGTGTACTGTGTGCCTTTTGCAGTTGTGACTTCTGTAAGCCATACCAGGAAGGCTTGGTTTTAAAATTGCTTTTTGCTTGTCTTCTCCATTACCACTCCACAAACTTGTAAATTCCCAGAGTGTTACCAGATCTAGTGCCTGAAATGGGCCTGGTATGTTGCTTGTAGCTTCCTATTTGAAAAACATCTCAGCTCTTTAACAGCTCTGGGTCTAGCTGTATGTCAATTGTCTTTAATCGGATAAACTAGCAGAGCATTGTCTAGGGGTGTATTGCACTGAGGAACATTATGTTTATTGCTGCTTGAGTGGCATGCTTGTGCCTGTTGTCAGCATGTGCTAACGTGGATCCTCTCTTGTAGGAAGGGAGTTTAGTTGCCCTCGGAAATATTCCTTGGGACCTTGGCCTCTGAAGACTTTGTCATTGTTGGAGTGCTTAGGGGATAGTAGGCTTTGGCAAGCCTACCTCGAAGGGCTGAAGAGATTCCTTGTCTTTAGGAAAAGCATGGGAATGCCTGCAGCCCGGCCAATTCCAAAGGAGCAAGTTAGAGGATTTTTGGCTGTACAATCTCTTTATTCATCCTCAAAGACACTGATGTATGTGGCGGCACTGTCTTATTTATCAAAACTGACTGGTAACCCTGATCCTCTGGAAGATCCTATAACCCATAGCATGGTGATAGGGTTGAAACGTCGAGCAGGCATACTGAGGGATAAATACTTGCCTATAACAATTGAGGTGTTGTGATCTCTCTTAGGAGCTCTGCAGTCTGTATGCATAACTCATTATGAATGCTTACTGTTTCGTGTGTTATTTATTGTAGCTTTTTTTGGGGCACTTCGAATAGGAGAGATGGTGGCAAAGCACCGTGATGTGCTGCAGCCCAAGCTGCTGTACCTGAGTGACCTCCACCTGATGGAGAGGAGAGTGGTGTTTCGCCTGCATAACTCTCCTGTGGGTCAGGAGAGACATGTTATCAGCCTTGGGCTGTCTGAAGAGCCCTGTTCTGGCCCTCCGGAGCTATGTGACAGTTCATTCACAGCTGGAAGGGCCACTCTTTATGCACTCAGATAATACGACTGTAATGAAGAGGGAGTTCCTGACCGTTCTCCGATGGGCCCTGCGGCTGCTGGGGCTGTGCCTAGAGCAGTATGGCGTGCATTCCTTCTGGCTAGGGACTGCTGTCACTGCTGCACGCTGTGGCTATCCTGGGGAAGACATTACTCGCCTGGCAAGATGGCCCTGTACGATCTCAGTGAGATCATAGCCATGGAGACCAATGGGAAAATAGAAGCAATGAATTACCTTCTTTCTGTAGAGTTGGCTTTTAACTGTATAGTTTCTGGTCTTTGGCAGTAATTTAGTATTAACACCTATAATGAATTTTCTACCTCACAGTGTGATGATCTCTGAAGTTCACTCACAGCTGCTGCTGGTGCTGTCTGTAGTGTTGAGGGTGGGGGAGTGTCAAACCTGCTGTGTGTGGACCTTGTCTGTCTGTCTTGACAGAGCAAGTCTGCAGACAGTTTTATTTTGTATAATGTGAGTTAATAAATGTTTCCTTTTTAAAAACAGTCTCTGCCTACTAGTAATATTGTTGCTCTTTACCCACAAGAAATTGTAGTCTTGGCTTTGAAAGCAATGAATGACAAGCAGATGCTGAAGTTTTGAAGGAAAACTCTTGAGACTTTAAGGTAATCATTCTAAAACAGGAGGTAGTTAAATTGTGATATCTTTTGGCGTAGCTGTACACTTTTTAACATTGTTGTGGTTTAACCCCAGTTGGCAACCAAGCACCGCACAGCCACTTGCTCACCTTCCCCCCTGGCTGGGATGGGTCATATGTTGCTAAGGTCAAAAGGGACATATAAGCTACATTATTAGCCCAATAACAGACACCAAAGGATGAGCTTCTTAAAACATTGATATTCGTAAGATGTTCAAAGTGGTATCTGGTACTGTTTAAATGGAGGACAGCAGCTTTTCTATTCAGCGAACTCTGCCTCTGAAAATATTTAATCCTGTAGACCCAATTCCCTCTGAGCATAATTAGCCTAATCAGTATTTTAAATAACAAAAATAGCACATGGTTCACTTAACAGTTAATGATTTCCTTAGGATGTGATACTTGCTGTCCTTAATTCAACCTGGGTTTTTTTTGCTTGAATTTTAAGTTATTTTTTAAAATTGAGGAGTTTTCAACCATAATATAAAGTACAATGGCTTGAGTACTTCTAATTTTGTAATTACAGCATTTGTAGTACTTTGGTAGCATGTGGTGGAATATATTTTTCACCATATGGCTGGACTGGGAAGGGAGTTAGTGGGTCAGACGGTCCCCTGGCTGAGAACTGTGGTGAGCAAGCCCTTTGATCACCCTTATTATTATCACAGCTCCAAACCTGGACCATGTTATTGCTAGACAGGCTAGTTTTGTATCTTACTCTGCCCTGTGCCCTTTTCGAACAAAACTATGGGTTACAGAAGTGTGGGAGCTAGCTGGAATTTAATGCTAGCTTGATCGCCATGTGGATAATTAGCCATGATTTCTGAGACTTTTGGTTAGTAGAAATTAACACACTCTATGTAGGGCAGCACCAATCCACTACTCTTTACCATGAGAGTGGCATTGTGTTCACTGTGGGAGTTAGCTACGCTGCAGCAAGACTTCTGTGGTTATGATCTGAAATCTTTGTTTTAACTGCAGTTCAGCTAAAAGCTGTCTTTTTCATTGTGTGGCTTTGTTCACTAGAAATGCTTGTTTGTGTAGTAATTTCTGTTTCTGTGCATGAAATCTAAGTGTAAATAGAACTAAGGTGATGCAAATGTAGCATCTGCCCAAGAACTTATCCTGAGGTGCCCACCAGCTGCTGCTGTTGGTTAGGCTGCGCAGACACTTGGAAGATACCTGCATAAGGAACTGCTTTGTGCTCTGTGGAAGCTTTGATGGATTTTTGCTGTCCCCTCTGTATGTGATGTGTCTGCTTGCTGGCTTGTGCTGTACCCAGGCATGCCAGCTTCTAGTACTGTCTGTTGCCTTGGTGTGAAGGGTCTTTTTATTGGCTATATGTGGCATGGTTTTGGTAGTGGGGGGAGGAGGGACTGCAGGGGTGGCCTCTGTAGGAAGAGGTAAGGGGCTGCCCAGTTCATATTTTTGTTTCCCAGTACCCAAATATTTTAATTGGCAATAAATTAATTTTTCCCAAGTTGAGTCTGTTTTACCTGTGACAGTAATTAAGTGAGCTTCCTGTCTTTAGCCCTCTATACAAGTAGATCAAAGTAGCTGCACGAGTGTTACAGACCTGGGAAGTATCAAAATGAATGCCGTACAAAACCAGCTCAGTGGATGTGCCTGACCATTTAATTCCCTGCTAGGACTCTCCCATTTAATTGATTTCAGCAATAAAGTGTGCTTCCCAAATGGGGAGACAGGAAAGCCTTGCAAATATTTTTAGAGTGTAAATGGATGTTCTAGAGAGACGGGAATGGCTGATTAATGCTAGCACCTTTAATATATGTGCTGTTTTTAAAGCTTAGGGGCAAGTCTGTCTTCTGGGGAACCTGGTATTTGGCAAATAAATGCCATGATGATTGCTCTACAATACTGGGAAAATGGATGTCTCCCTTATCTGTAATTTCTATGTCTGTGTGATACATGAAGCAGAAGAGAGAATTACCTTTGTTCCTATTTCTACCTACATTCTGTAGCTGTAGCCAGAGATTTTGGTCTTGTACCCCGCTAAGTGGAAGTAAAATCTAGGAAGTAGCCAGAGAGATGATAAAGAATCAACTGTAATTATCAACTTCACTGAGTTCTGATCCCAGCATTGAGAATAAGAGAAATTTGTTTTTAAGAAACAGCCATCACAGAGGTAATTAGCTTTTTAAAAAGCCCTGTTTTGATAGGCTGGCATATTTTCAGATAACAGGGTTATAAATGCAGTGCTTGATCTATAATTACTTGTTGGAGCTATAGGTCTCCTTTTACGTGGCAAATAAAACTGAGACAGTTGGTAAGTAAATGAGACCCGTTTTCTCCTGAATGTTAAGAGTTTCACATCTCATCAGCTCAGAATCCTAAAATGGTTAGCTCTAACAAATTAATATTTGCAGGGTTTTTCCATTTAGCTGTTTTAAAGGTCCTGAATAGAAGCAGAAGGGGATATAAGAAGCATATTTACTGTAAGAAGTAAAATGGGGAATTATTTCAACTCACAATTCTTTCTTACAATGTTAATTAATGATTTCACACATTTTTATCATGTTAAGGATGAAAGGCTAAGCATACTGACTCCAGAAAGAGCTAAATTACTCTTGTACCACTGATCACTGTCTGCTGTGGGAATTCACTGTATTATGTGGAGATACTGGTGAATCATTATTCATGTGGAAGCTTGAACTCTTACAATTTCTACAATTTATAATTGTTGAATTTAAGTAATTAGACCCCTTTCAAGAATAAAGGGGAAGTGATTAGTTATATTTTTTATTTAAAAAAAAAAACCCAAAACTTTCTTTGTACACCTGGTTGGTATGCATTTGATTCTATTCTGGTTGTGATGCTTATATCAAATACATATTCCTTAGAATGACAGAAATAATGTTACCCATTAATTACTACAGTACTAATTAATCATGTATAAAGTTTATGTCCTTACACAGCTGAAATTTTCATTGTTGAAATTGTACCTTAGAGTTCATGTTCCTGAAATGGATGAAATTTGCAAGAAATGGCTTCTTTCCATATCTACTGAAAATGAAGTAGGCAACTAAATCAGATATTTGTCAGGTTTCACACCAGGATCCATGAACAAGTCTTATGAGGAGCGGCTGAGGGAACTGGGGCTGTTTAGCCTGGAGAAGAGGAGGCTGAGGGGAGACCTCATCGCGCTCTACAACTACCTGAAAGGAGGTTGTAGCGAGGTGGGGGTTGGTCTCTTCTGCCAAGTAACTAGTGATAGGACGAGAGGAAATGGCCTCAAGTTGTGCCAAGGGAGGTTTAGACTGGACATTACGAAAAAGTTCTTTACTGAAAGAGTGGTCAGGCCTTGGAACAGGCTGCCCAGGGAAGTGGTGGAGTCACCATCCCTGGAAGTATTTAAAAGATGTGTAGATGAGGTGCTTAGGGACATGGTTTAGTGGGCATGGTGGTGTTGGGTTAACAGTTGGACTTGATGATCTTAGAGGTCTTTTCCAACCTTAATGGTTCTATGGGTACTTCTTGCTTGTAGAATGAAAGCATCCTCTGCTACTCTGACTAAGCAGCATTCAGTGTCCTTTGATAGCAAAGACGCAAGTCCAGAAAGCTGAGGATAAATTGGCAAATGCCTTTAAACCTCTTAGTGTTTTCTTTTCGGTGGTTGTATAGAGAATTATTCGTGCCATAAAAAGTGCTGAGGAGACTTCCTGAGACAATCAATCCGCAAATGCAAGCAATTGTCTCCCATACTTTTGTTTCTTGTTTGCAACCAGCACCTGGATGGGAAGTAGCTAGCAAAAGAAGACGTTAAAGATTGAGGGTTTCCATTGATTTGTTACTTGAAACATCCCCAGAGTGCCTTTTGGGTACCTAGAAGTCTTTTTTGTCACCTTGACTTCTTCCTTCTACTTACTTTAAGATATGTATATCCATCAGTTGTGACGTTTACTTGTACATTGAAGAGACTTGATCATTCTACTCCATAGCAAGGAGGACACTGACATTCTGCAGCAGCTCTAATAGCACCGTGCTGGGCACAACATGCCAGCACTCTGTTTACCCTGCTCTGGCTTTCTGTTGATGATGTTTCATTTCATATTCTTAAGTCATACCTCCTCAGGAGGTTTGTAGTTGCTAATGTTGCAAACTTGGAAGCTGTATAGGCATTAAAAGTACATTTATTTTAAGATATCCAAAGGAAAAGCAATGTTTTTCAATCAAGATAGGTGAAAAAGGCTCTGTTTTATATGTTGTGATGTTATATGTTGGCAAGTTCAGCACTAATATAGTGCCAAATGCACCAATTGCTGCTGGCTCATTGAATCATCTCTTCCAATGAGATGTCATAATATGTTGCCATCTCATTCTCTGAGGCTGGCTGTGTATTCACTGCAACATGGTGCTTAACCATACTGGCATCTTATTTGCTACTTACACTGCCTTGAAGCA
>NW_009202770.1:26316-37229 GCF_000690835.1 Fulmarus glacialis | reverse complement strand
AAGGGAAAGAGAGAACAACATGTACCACAAATCCCATGCTTTTTTCCTTATGTATAGCTTCCCACCAAGAACAAACCAATTATCCATCAGAGTCCAGACCTGACCATACCTCAGTCATTAATACCATTGGATTAGGAGCAGCTCTCTGAAATGGCAATGTAATATGCTGCTTTTGCTAGAGCCCAGGAGTAAAGCCAATATGGAATTTGTTGCTAAAATTATTCCAAGTTGTAGCAATGTTCTTACACTACTTTGAGGAACTGGCTTTTGCACTTTTATATACATTTCCCAAATCTATAACCACAGGATGGTTGTACAATAGTCTGTCTTCTCATAGCTCTGCTATAGCTATAAGCTGTGTACTAATCCCTCTTGCCTTTTCTCCAACAAGTTCTGCTTCACAATAAAACATCCTTCCTTAAGCTAAAGGCAGCTGAGCAATTGGCAAAGATACTTCACAGCCCCCTGCCAATTGCTGGCAGGCAAGCAGCAAATGTTTTCCAAAGCACACAAACCAACCAGGTATAATATGTGGTTATAGTAGCATTTTAATGTTAGAGCACAATTTTTTTTGGCCTTAACAGCTTTTATACCTCATATCACCTTCCACAGAACTTGAAAAATGGCAGTTACTAAGCCTGTAAGATTCAGATCAGTGTTGTAGGCTAGATGGCAAATCCTTTGTCTTTCTGGGCAAAATAAGTTTTTTTTCAGCCCAGTTAACCAAAGAAAAGGATGTTCCTTGGTGGTGACTCCCTATATTAACACTTGAACTTTTTTCCCTTGGAAGTGCTAAGCCTTCATTTCAATGCATTTGTTGTGGGTTGAAAAGAAGGAACCAATATCTTGGCATTAGACAATGGCTTAGAATTTTGCAGATGAAAACCAACGGTATGAATACAGCCTCCCTTAACTGATCTGCAGCCACTGTGCTCAGAGGTGCTTAAGACAAGGGATACTGTCTTCAACTGAGATGGTGGTGCTTTGTCCCCAGGATCTAAATGATTCTGTTGTGCCAGAGTGTGTATTGCAGAGTTTGAATAAAACTGCAGGTTTACTACCATATTTTGCTCAAGAGGAAATTTTTTTGCTCGGTCCATAGCATAACGTAGCTGTGTTCATGCTAGGACATTCTAAAAAATGTCAGTACCCATGTACCATAAGATGTTTCAGTAGCTAAACCCATGATTTATCAAAAGTTCTTTTTCCTCAAAGAGATGAGTAGCTGCTGCTTGCCTTATCCTACAGGGAGGTTTGTTCAGGCATAAATGCATTGTGGTGATTGAGAGTTGTGTCCTCCCCCATGTAGTTGCTCTGATATTTTTCAAGTGGGCAGCTCTGCAATATTTGTAAGCTTGGAAACTAGTTTATTTGGTTTAGAAAAACTTGCTCTTGGAGTGGTTTGCCAATATGGGTATTTTGCGCTCTGAGTAAAGCAGTATTTTTGTTTTCTTCCTCTAAATTCTGGGAACATGGAGAAATCACCTGGGTAGATTGATGTGTGTGATTAGATGGAGCAGAAACAATTAGATAATGCCAAATTTTGCAATATAAATATTTGCTTAGTGTCTTTTTCAGAGAGATTTGTACTATAATGTAAGTAAAATTGTATACAACACTGGTGAAGTAGCATGTATGAATACTGTTTTAGCAGTCGTCTTGCAATTGGAGTTCTGTGAATTCCTTGAAAACATAGTTAAAGTTTAGGTTGATACATTATGGTCTGTGTTTTTTTTTCTCGTCTTCATCTTTTGGCATCCTCCCTTTTCAGCCAGCTGCACTGTATTAGTGCACAGCATTAGTCTTAGCTCTTTGTAGGGAACTCTTAAACTCTGAGGAACTTGGGTAAGAACACAGAAGTTTAGATGTACCATATTCTGTGTTGCGAGGTGGATGTGAGCTTATCAGGAAAGCAGATGTTTCCAGGGGATGCTAGACCCTCTATGCAGATACCCTTGTAAACATGATGAGTTCTGGTGGTGTTTTAAAGGGATGTTCCCACCTCCCTTTGAATTTTGGAGAGAACAAAACTTTAGTTTTGAGTTAGTATCTAAACTGTTGCCCTTCAGTCTTGCTTCTTCAGATACCAGTTTAATCTCATTTTTTTGTGATGTGCATGCAAGCTGAAGGAATTGCTTTCTGGGGAACCTAGAGTTGTCTTCAGCCTGTAGTGGTAGCTGGGGGGGCTCCCGTCTACTTCCAAAAGCTGAGGTAGTGTGGTCAAGAGTGATCATAAAGAGGAACATGCGTGAGTCTGTCTGCACCCTTGTAACAGGGTAGAAATATTTCTCTAATCCAGTTTGTTTTGGAGCACCAGACTGCCTGTCAGAGCAAACCTGTGATCTGGAACTGTGTCTAGGCACAGAGGTTGTCTTTGTGTAGAGCACAGATCCTGTGATCAGCCATTCAAAGGCATGGTACAAAGCTGGAAATGATCCCAATGAGAAAGAACTGTATATAAAATAGCTTTCTGATAGCTAAAGTTATGAAATAACTTTGTTCTTAACCCTGCCAAATACTGAATGCTTCCAAAGACAGACAAAATACCAGTCAGCTTGCAAGTGTCCTTGTGGAAAAGAATGAACATACTGCATTTCAGATCACATTAAATAATACAAGGCTTCTAGGGGCAAAAGGTTTCTCTGCTTCAGGTGCTGGGAGGTGTTCAGCAGAGCTGCCTGTGTAAGTGGGCCCAAATAAAGTTTATATTCAGAAAAACTTAAAACTATAACATGTAAATTAGGATTTCCCATCTCTGGAAAATGTGGCTAATACTCTACATTATCTCATGATCTGACATGGTGAATGCTTCCTAATGTATTTCCTATCTTCCATGTGTACAACAGGATGGAAGAAAATATGAATGAGTGTGCTAGGTTCAGGTAGTAGGGGATTTTTAGAGAGAAGGAAGGAGGAGGCAGTAGGTGGGTGAGAAAAAATGAGGTAGAGAAACACACTGCATCTAAATTAAGTGCTATATTCTCGTTCTGCAGAGCAGGCACAGTGAGGCTATTCTACTGGCAAGAAGAGCTGTTGTTACCCATGCTGTTAAGACTTCAGTTAGTCTAAGGAGAGAAGTCTGACTCTGAAGAGTTAGTGTGCTGCTTGACCCCATCACAAGATAATATTCTGTAGCAAATGCTGCGAAGAATGTGAACGCAACAGCTTCTGAGGAGAAAAATTGGCAGGAAGGCAAGTAGAAGCAGACTGTGAGACACTTCTTACAAACTGTGCTTAGAAACCAATCTGTTCTTTATTGTTCTTTGATGAAGGGATGGATTATAAATGGTACAGTCTGCCTTGAGGCCTGTGATAATACAGTATCTGTAGCTTTTCCAGTTGGAGGCTTAAAAACTCTTAGTGCTTTTCATGCAAAAAAGGGTAAGAATCCATTAAAAACAAAATTTTGAAAATGTACATGTCAAAACCTCAGCCTCAAGAGCAAATTATTTTAGGCAGGAGAGGAAAAGTTGTTCAGTTGAAAGAAGAAAACTTTAAATGTTTTTACACTTCTTTCCTGCTTTGCTTATAGTTTGGCTGAGATAAATATCTAAAGTTGGAAGTTTTAATAGGAAAGAGATCCCTCCCATGTCACTTCCACTTCAGTCTGTCCTTAAAGTGCATGCAAAGTCAAACTTCCCTTACATGGCAGTACACTGAATTCAGATTTTTTTGATGTTGTCTTGATAACAGCATGTGTGTTTGTCTAGAACCATAAAAAGTTACATGTGTCATATGAGTGTTGTACAAGCTCAGTGCACCAATGAATGGTACACTCTTGTCCCACTGAATGTAAGCACGATCACCATGTTCTGCTCCCTTGATAGCCCATACACATTCTCACAAAGTCAAATGTTTGAACAAAACATGTGGAAGCAGGGTTGGATATTGTGCCATGGGCCTTAACTGCTCTCTGCATTAGCAGAAGCGGCCTGTGCTCTAACTATGGTTTGGTATCATACAGTTGTTGACAAAGATATATATCTGCTCGCCCTGAAACCCTCTCGTGACTGGTCTCATGTACAGTAGGCAGACCCAAGAGCCAGATTCAGCTACTAAGCAGTTTTGTTTCTTCTGCTTATCTCTTTTTCTTTAAAAGAACATCTTGTCTCTGCTTGTCTTATATCAAATGTAAGGCAAATAATCAGCAAAATCAATCGAAGTAGATTAAAATGCAATGTGATTTTTTTATGTGATAAAAAACATCTTGAATAGCTGGATAGATCAGTAGGCTGGCTAACAGGGCCATCTGCTGGCAGATGTACTCTAACAAGATAACTTTGAATTTTGCTGGGAACGAGTCTAGTTCTGGGAGAGGTTAATGGCTTGATTCTAACTTCCAAACACCCGTGACTCTTCTTAAATTATCTTTGTACGCTGCTTCATACTTTATATTAATTCCTGACTTTGTAGCAGAACTTCTTACTGTAAAAATAGAGAACTACTTAACTATAAATTTAAACTCCATTCAAATGTTAAATGGGATTTTTGATCTGGGAGTAGTATTGCCATAGACTACACCACAATAAAATTAAAACTATATTCCAAGGAAGCATGGGTTTGTAGATGAATCTCAGATCAATGAACAACGATTGGTGTTAATACTCGCTCTTCACACAGAATATCTACATTAGGGACATTTTGATTAAAATTACAGATCAGATTTCTTGTGAACAAATGTAAAGAAGCCAAATGGTCTGGCATACTAAAATTGTTAAATTTCTTGTATCTTTAATATTGAAAAGGTGTTTGGATGCATTTTAGTTTTATTTTTACAAGCCCTGTGTAATCAATGCAGCATCTCAAACGTAACAAGCATGTTCTTGTATATGTGTGTCCATGTTTGCCTGTCTGTATGTCCAATATGTGGCAACTATTAGATATATTTGATGACTGGAAATATGATAGATCATAACTGAGAGGTTACGATCTGTCCCTTTGCAAGTTTATAATGAATAACATATGGAATATATGTGTGTATAAGAATAAATTGAGTAAACAACACATGTAAGCATGCTTCTTGTCTTTGTCTTTTGAGAACCTGCAGTTTCCCTTCAAGAAGATGTCGTTACAATAAAGGTGCGGGGTTCTGTAAATATGCGATCTTATGCAAATTAAAGTATATCAGTCTGGACTATTTGGCAGATATGTATTGCTGGTGTAACAGGTCACAAAATTGTCTCAAGCCTGTGGCAAAGCAAGTTTAGCCTTGGTTCCAGTAGTGTTTATAGCAGCATGCTTAAAGCAGTACCCCTGGTCACTCTTGCAATTACAGTAAGAGAAACGGAGCGGTAGCTTCTTGCTGACATAATGGCAATGTACTGTAGACTAAAGGTATCCCTTGTGAATGCACTGATCTGACTGTATCCAAAAAACCTTTCATCTTTCGGCTCTGATTTTTGTTGTCTCTAACAGCATATACCTTCTTCCCACAGAAAACGCAGGTTATTACATACTGCCTGTGGGCTGCTCGTACCTTTTTGACTTGTAAACTGTTTTCCACTTTTTTCCCTTTGATAATTCAGCAAATGAAGTGATGGAGATGGATTTCATTACAGGTGCTTTGACTGAAATTATTTATTGCTTACCTATTAAACCTGGCCATAAATGTAATTGATTTATAGACCCCATGAAAACACAGACATTAGCCAGTGAGTGCCAGGAGTGCTACTATATAGAAATTATGTGTATGGAGGGATCAGCTTCCTTCTAGCCAAAAGATGACACAAGAGTAAAGCAACAGTATTTTATATTTCGTGTGGATCAGAACTATTCTGGACTAATTCTTTTTGCTGGTAGTTCATTCTATCTTTTCACCTTTCTATTTTAGTGACTGTTTTGTGTTACCTGTTCTAAAAGGATGGCAAAAAGGACTGCAGTATACCATGAAGGATGGATTAGACTATGGAAAGGAGGAAATAATCTCCTCTGTGAGAAACTTGTAAGAAAATGCCTGCAGTACTAGGAAACTAACTTGGCAAAATGAGTAATATAGGCAGAGCTAATGAAGTTCTGACCATCGGGGTAGACAGGAGGCCAGGTGTGGTATTGTTTCATATTCATATTTCTCTACTGTAAGTCGTCTGGCTAAATGCAAGAGCTGTCCTGTAATTCTGTAATTCTTTGTGAAGTCTTGTCAAGTTCACCTGGGGAAAATTATGCTGTATTGAGAAATGGCATTTTGTCTGCAGAGTCCAGTTTTGCTCCTGATTTACTGTGCTGAGTACTGGTCTCAGAGTTGTCTCCACCAGTGGAAGTTCTTGTTTGCACAGCACTGGGCTACTGCAAATGTTGCCTGTGTTGTCCGACTTCAGTGTAGCTGCATCTCTTCCATGTAGCATCACTTTGGTAAGTGAAAACATTGTTTTGTCAACATGGGAGTAGGTAGGCTGTGGGGGTATGGTTTTTTTTCTGTGTGAACATATTGGATGTGTGAAGTACAGTGTGACTATACAAATATACTGAGGCAGACCACTTTTTTGTGAGAGTCCACAGGTTCCACAGAACTGGTTCTGAGCAAGCTATTGCTGAACATAGGGGCAGTAACACATGGCCCACCAAAGAAATGCGAAAGGGCTCTTCATAAATTGGTCAAAATCTTGCATTTGTAGTAAAAAATGCAATGGAATACAGTTTTCCTACTGATCACCCACCCATTTGTCTTCTCCCTCAGCATTAGCTTCGGAGCAGGCAGCTCAGGTTACGGAGAGAGGGAGGGCTCGTCAGGGCCCCAGGCGGTGGCAGGGACAAAGACCATCGATCGCCCTAGGATTCTGACAGCTGCTCTGAGGGAGGACTCAGTTGCTTCTAGCAGCTCATCAGTGCCTCAGCATCTTTATGTTGCTGTGCAACTTGATTTTTTTTGTTGTTGTTAGTTTTGAATGGTTAGTTTTAGATAAACATTTTTGTGCCCTTGGGTGAACAGTTTTATTTAAGGTCCAGAAATGAAGAGAAATAGCCTGTCCTCCTTTTACGTCTCTCTGTGGTTGCTCTTCACAGCAGTGATACTTCAAGGTGAGAATACTGCTTAATAGCTAGATGTTGCATTGAGGTTTATTTTACTCAAATAGGAGCTGGTGTCCTGATGTCTTACGTGGTTGAGTTCCAGAAGTCTTTCATCTGTTTTGTTTTACTTTGTCTCACTGATGCATAAACAAAATGAATAATCATGTACATAAAGAACTTAAATGCTCTTTGTGAAGCTTTGATTGGTTAGGATTTCTTTTTAATCAGAAAGGTTTTCTTTGAACTCTAATTAGTCCAGGAAGTCACTGTGAGTCACTGGAGAGTGATGTACTCCAAAGCAGTTGCTTCTTACATAGCGCCAGCTGGCATTTGTGCAAGTCTTGTGAGTGTTACTGTCCTTGCCCTTTGCTTGCAGAAATGTGTGAATCTATCTAAAGGTAATACAGATGTTGCCTAGAGAAATTGTGATGCACAAAACAGCAGGGAAGAGCAAAGGTGTCATTCATTTAAAGTCTAAAGTTTCAGCGGATTATCTTTAGTGACTAAGTCTGGATAGCAAGAAGCATCTCCAAATACATGGTTTGAGAAAAGTGTTAGTCCAAGGATGTGTTCATACGTCATGCTATTGCCAGTTTGTGAAGAAAAGCAGCTCGGACTTTTTCCAGGTGGTAGTTAAAAAAAAATAAAAGGGGATAAATTCTGAAAGTAGCATGAATCAGTCCTGCATTTAGGGACATATCGCAATTCATTAGCCTGGGAGCAGGTTTGACTTCAGACTTTGCTTCTAATTTTAGCATGGCAGATGTGTGACTGTAAGTCAATAATCTCTGTGTCTATGAAAAAGATCAGTAAAATAAAGGTAATGATGATTACCTTCAAAAAGGCAGGAATCTCTGCATGCAGAGGGTTTTTTTCAGTGGGTGTGAAAAACTGGAGTTAGCTCTTCATTTACTACAGGTGAATGCTGTCATTATTTGAATAGCTTAATCAGGTTTACTTCTGTTTCCGCACTAAATTATATTCTACAGTCTAAATTATATTCTACAGTATGTGAATGATAAATGTAGTTACAGCAAATACTACTTGAAGCTGTAGAAAGAGGATGTCATCTGGTACTGCTCAGTGCTTAATTTGATGTACAGAACAAATCTGTGTTATCTAGCTGTAGATTCAGCCAAAGGAAAATATGCTCACATGCTGTTTAATGAACTGTTTGAAGACTACTCAAATGCTCTAAGACCGGTGGAAGACACAGATAAAGTACTGAATGTCACCCTTCAGATCACATTGTCCCAAATTAAAGACATGGTGAGTAAGAGTACAGTTCTCTTTTTCTAAAGATGTGCAGAAATGTACTAGCTGTAAACCTTTTGCTTGGAGTAGGAAAAGCAACTTGCATTTTGTTGTGACAACTTCAGTAATGCTTCCTCACCAGGGTTATGTTCTCCAGTTATTTGTAGATTCTTACCTGATTGCAACACTAAGACTTCCATTATAAGTCTGCAGATTTACAGCTGCTGAATTGTTAAGACTTCTTTTGTAGTTAGGTGTTGGTATCGCACCCTCCAGGCAGCTTTTGCTGAGTTTTAAATAGAAAAAGCAAATGCTTTTTCTAAGATGCAGTAATTTCTACGTAAACTACCTATTTTAGCCTTCAGTAACTTTTTTATAAATTTGGTTCAGCCAGATATACTTTTAAGGCAAAAGAAAATGTGTCTGGAAGGAGAATGTAAAATCACTATTGTGACTTCTCAATTACAACTTCAAGGCCTCAACAAGCTTTCAGAGAATTTATTAGACTGAATCTGTTAGCTGTTTGGTATTCTGAAGCTTGCAAAAGGAAATTCTTAAGATACTGGGAGCCTTAGACAACTATGATTAAAACTAAGGGAGGGTACAGGGGGAAGAAGGTTTGGACAAGAGAAAGTCCAAATAAATAAGCTCTCTGTTCAGTGTATGGGCATATGTACCTGTCTGAGAAGTACTCTTGTGGCCTGTCAGCATTCTGGCCTGTTTTGGGCACTACTTTAAAGTTGTACAACAAATGCTGTCTGCATCTGAGATGTGCTTTTGTCACCTTCAGCTAGAAATATTTCTACATTTTTATGCAGGATGAAAGGAACCAAATTTTGTCAGCTTACTTATGGATTCGACAAAGCTGGTATGATGCATACCTCAAATGGGACAAGGATAAGTATGATGGGTTGGATTCTATTAGGATTCCAAGCAATTTGGTTTGGAGACCAGATATTGTCCTATATAACAAGTGAGTGTGGCTGGAGAAAATCAGCTTGAATGAAGTCCGAGGGAGGGAGGGGGTTGAAGGAGGAATTGAGAGAGTCTGAACTTTCATCACTTCACCTTACCTTAGCAAGGGGTATGTTTGTTGTCTTAACGTTTGTTGTTGATCATCTAAATATTTTGCAATAAAGCCATAGACAGGATTTAGCAATTTATTATGCTACACAGCAAAACTGCTCTGAATTTCTCTGCACTGGGAATTGAATACCCTGGCAGTCTGAAGTGCTTTCTGCTGAGGCTGCTGAAGAGCTCTGGAAGATTTTGTGCCCACAAAAAGGTGGCACATGAAGGCTGCATTCCTTGTCTGCTCTCCCAGGCCAGTAGTGACCAGCAGATTATTTTCATCTTTGAATGGATTCTTACCCTACTGTATCCTGTTTGAGGTCAAGTTTGAAGAAGCTATGGCCAACAAATACAACATAATTTAGCAGCACTGATGTTTGGCATTAATGGGCACTGGTACCTGTAAGTAATAGTTAATAGTAAGTTCCTAATAAAATTCAGTATAAATATAAATATGATTTCAGAAGCATGCTTTTAATGGTGTGAAGCAAGGGTCTTCCCCCTGCCCCCTCTTCCCTGGCCCACATTCTAGGTTGTTGCCTGTCAATCCTGACTGTCACTTTTCTGTCTTTTAGGGCCGATGACGACTTTTCAGAACCAGTGAATACCAATGTTGTGTTGAGATATGATGGAAAAATCACGTGGGATGCACCCGCTATCACAAAGAGCTCATGTGTAGTGGATGTATCTTATTTTCCTTTTGACAGGCAGCAGTGTAACCTTACATTTGGGTCCTGGACTTATAATGGTAATCAGGTAGACATCATCAATTCTCTTGATAGTGGTGACCTCTCTGACTTCATAGAAGATGTGGAATGGGAGATTCATGGTATGCCAGCAGTTAAGAATGTCATCACTTATGGCTGCTGCTCTGAGCCTTATCCAGATGTGACTTTCACACTGATTTTGAAAAGGAAGTCTTCTTTCTACATATTTAATCTGCTGCTTCCTTGCATTTTGATCTCTTTCCTGGCCCCACTGGGATTCTATCTCCCTGCAGACTCTGGGGAAAAAGTGTCTCTGGGTGTTACGGTTCTTCTTGCTCTGACTGTGTTCCAGCTGATGGTTGCAGAGATCATGCCTCCCTCTGAAAACGTACCTTTGATAGGTGAGATTTACATGCTTTGTCTTTAAACATAGCTTGTTAATAGCAGGGCTGTATGTCAGGAAGACCATATGTAGTTTGTGACTTCTGGGAAGATAAAGGTGCTGCATTTTTAAAACATTGTGAAATACTTAAAATGAGCATGGAATTTGTACAAGTATGCTGAAGGTCTTTAAGGTTATTTTGTGCTTATTTTAAATTGTGTATGAGGTAGCTATTTCTATTTATTAAATATAGTTAGAAATTTAAAATTATTCTATCACATATTGTAATAAAGCTAGTAATGGAAAACAATTTTAGAACCAGAATACAAAGTATAAGCAAGAGCTGTATGCACAAGGTTGTACTGTTTCAAGATATGTTTCTGTCTGATCCAGATGGTTGGATGGCCTGGCTGGGACACTCAGGGTTGACTTAGTATCTGACAATTTTTACATTGAATTGTAATGCCTAGCAGTCCGTTATGCTTTAATTTACA
>NW_009202770.1:0-26292 GCF_000690835.1 Fulmarus glacialis | reverse complement strand
AGTGAAAGGGTTGTGTTCAGCTCTATCCCATCTGCCTTCTTCCAGGACGCTCCTCCTGCCCCCTGGGGCAGGAGGCTGCCTGGCTGCCCTGGTGGGATTTCTGGAGGACTGGGAAAACAGTTGCCTCCACACTGGCTTCCAGCTTCATTAGGATAATTCAGATCTCATTATTTTTATTCTCGTTATTACTGTTTATATGAAAAACTGTATGGCTGAGACAAAAAAAACTGAGACAAAACACTGGTCAATGAATAGGAAAGTTGAATGCATTTCCCACACCAGCAGCAACTATTTCTGCCTAGAATATGGGCTTGCTGTACTGCAGTACCTTCCCTACCCTGCTATCACGCTGCCTAAATTAAGGAGCCAGGACCTAATCTCAGTCTGCTTTCTCTATTCCCTTGTTCTCCCTCACCATCCTTTCCAACCCCCTTGAAAACTGGGTTCATAGCACACTTGTCTGTGGCACGTCCTGTGTCATCGATGCCAGCCCTTGCTTTTCCTGCCGAGGCTGCGCAGCAGCAGAGCAGGGCTGGGGGCTGCCTCTTTGCATAGGCACAAGCCACAGTAGGTTAGCTGGTCAGCTGGGTACTTCAGCTGTGAAAAGCAGTGGCTGAGGGGCACAGCTTGCATTCACTGCATTTGTTATCTATTCCTGACAAGAATGAGCTTTGTCCTTGTTTGGACTAGCCATGCTAAAATTTGTACAGTCTGAAGAAAATCCAGACAACAAATCTCAACAGGCAATGGAGCCACCCTTCAGCTCTGCCTGGCCTCTTAGCTGTCAGCACGCTAGCTGTGGACACCAGCAAGGTCTGGATATTCACTGGCCTGTGTGAATGTAAAGGCATCCATCTGCTGGTGTGGGGTGTGTCAATAGCTCAACGAAAGTGGTGATAACGCTTTGTTGAATACATCAGGAAGTGGGATTTCTAATGTGCCACATAAAGCCATCAACGTTGGGATTTTAAAGACACCAGGAAAAGAGCAAGGCTCCTGCTAAACATTTTTAAGCTGTTTTTTGAATGGGTATATTTCGAGAAATCAGAGGTTTTGGCTTGCAAATATTTACCATGCTAATACAATATTCACTTACTCATTTGATAAAGGCATGCCAGTAATGAGTATGAGGTTTTATTTTAACGGCTTTAATCTTTGTTTTTTAAATGGTAAATTCAGTGTGATCTAAGTACAGAGAATCAGGGTGATTAAAAATTGGCTTCACTTGCACTTATGGTTAGCACTCTGTTGTCACATTGTTATTTCTGCATTGAGGTTTTTTATTAGGGTAGCATCTTTAATATGATTTTATTTTGTGTTCCAGGAAAGTATTACATAGCAACTATGACCATGATCACAGCTTCCACTGCATTGACGATCATTATAATGAATCTCCATCACTGTGGCTCAGAAGCAAAGCCTGTTCCACAATGGGCCAGGGTGATTATTTTGGACTACATGTCAAAAATCTTTTTTGTTTATGATGTGGGTGAAAACTGCACAAGTCCAAAAAGAGAGAAGGAAGAAGAACGTAAGTTAGAGGGGGATGATGGGTGTCAGAGGAGGCAAAAAGAGGTAAGGAGTCCTCTTTCCAATAGGAAAGATGACTGTGATCTCAAGGAGAAGCTCAATGGAAATTTGAGTAAAAGCTATGGAGTTCATGGTGAAAATGTTAGGGAGACTGTTAATTGCTGTTCCTGTTACAAAATGCTGATTAAAAATATCGAGTATATTGCTAATTGTGTTCGAGACCATAAAGCAAACCGGGCCAAAGGAATTGAGTGGAAAAAAGTCGCAAAAGTGATGGACAGGTTTTTCATGTGGATTTTCTTTATCATGGTGTTTTTTATGAGCGTGCTGATCATTGGGAAAGCAGCTTAACTGAAAATGAAGATTTTGTAAATCTGATTATACCAGGTTAGCTTGTTTTGGTGGAGCTCTGGGACAGGGGTGCTTTTGAGATTTTTGTGTCCTGCATCTGTAACAACAAACAAATTGATTCTGTAGGCTACAACAGCATGTTGAGACATTGCTCAGCTGAGGGCTTTGTAAGTGACTGTCCTTGCTCTTTAGTTATGGGAGTGCAGCCCTGATGAGGCTGCTGGGTAAGCACTCTGTGCTCCATCTTGATGGGTGGTGGCCATGACTTCAGGCTGAATGGGGTGGAGCATTGCAGTGATGGAGCTGACAGCCTAGCAGGGAGCAGTGTATTCAGAGGGCTGCATCTCTGCACTTTGTAACTTGACCAGCCCTTTTCTCCCCTAGAAAAAAAATACGTGTATTTGTGACATGGCAGTTCCTGGAAATCATCCCTTCATGGCATTGCCTTTTTTCCTTTTCTAGCTTGTCTTCCTAACTTACCTTTTTGTTATGGCTCTTTCTGATCACTTTTCCTATCATTTCATAGGATCTACCTGTCTATCTGCTGTCTGGTGTGCCTTTCACTTCTAATACCGTTGAGCTTACTGAATATGACGGCTACCTTGATCATCTTCTTAATCATTTCCTGCTGCTGAATATTACCCCATTGTCACTGTGGCTCCAGTAAGCCAGATTCTCAGGACTACTTCCTCTCCAAGTCAGAGGGCCTCTCTTCCATTCTTTTTCTCTTGAGCCTAATAATAGGCAGGGCTTCTCTTGTCCTTCCTACATGTCTCATTCCCCTGGGCATTTGTGCAAGATGGGCCTTTAAATGCTATTTGAGACTGCTAAAATAGGAGGCTGTGACTTTTGTCTCTGCTCATTTTATTGACCTGCACCAATGTTCACCCCATGTATCCCTTGTCTACTCCTACATCCTCTTTAATACTTAAATTTTAAACTGTTTACAGGAATGCTGAGGTTGCTCTGTGCATTACTTAAGACAAAAGCATGATCATACAGGCTCATTAAAGTAGTGCTATAATCAACACTTCTTGCTCAACACCTTAGTCTTATGTATATGTGAATGCGTTTGTTGCTGATAACAATGTGTATGTGAACGTGTTTATCGCTGACAACACCAAAAATCCCTCTTCTCTGTGTTAATTTCTGTTAACCCTCTTGGACTAGTAGAGCTCTGGAAGATGTCTCGTGTAGTAAAGTGAGAAGCTAGTACCTCAGGCATGCCTGTGGCAGATAAATTGCTTTTACAAAGCACCCTGAACTTTGAGACCATGATACTCTAGATGCAGTGGGAGAGGCAGAATGACACTGTAATGGATCCCAGTCAAAAGTTCATGTGATAAAACTCATTTTCATAATTGTTTTAGTTAATAGGAGCATACCTGCGAAGCTGTAACTTAAGAGCGAGGAGTTAAAATGGCAAAGTGATGCAGTTCTTATGCCCAAATTTATTGGAAGAAAGGGAATTGTAATTATTATTATTATGATGTAAATGATGCATTGAATTTCTAATGGCAGGTTTTCTTTTGTGTGGAATCATTAATGCTGTAAGCTTATCTGGATTCTCATACATAATGCAAGCCTTGAAGTCCAGGTTCTAATGTAAAGCTAAACTGGGTGGCTAGCCAAGAATAAACTCAGTATGTGGAAAAAGTCTCAAGTGTTCACTGTGTATTATCAGTTCCCAGTCAACCGGGGTAATTTTGAATAGCTCCTTTAGAAGACAAGCTGTTCACTTTCACCGTGCAGAAAAATGGTTGCACCCATTTGCTGTGGAGTTCAGGGTTTGGCACTTACACTGCCTGTTTGAGGAAACCGATTTGTTCTTTGTTGTGGGAAAAAATATTGTCCCAAAAACCAAGGGAGCTAAGTATTTAAAGATAAGAGTAAAATATTCAGAACCTGAGTCTTCAGCACGGGAAAACTGATGACCAAGGATTTGTCCAAGGCTTATTGGTGGCATAAAGAAAGCAGAGAGTTACTGTTCACTGTCTCTTCCAATATAGGAACTGTGTACATCAAATATACACAGTCTGTACAATATGTGAGAAGGCTGAGGAGCTCCTTGCAACAGGATTTGTGAATGCTGAAAGATTATATGGATTTAAAGAGTCAGGGAAAAACATGGAAGAAAAATCTGTTGGCATACTACTAAATACAGTCATGAAGTGTTGAAAGATAGAGCAATATTTTAGGGATTCATGACTGCATTTTCTTTTTCAGTGCTCTTCATCCCTGTGGTGGCACCCATTGGAGACAGCTTCCAGGTTTAGACAGACTTTAGTCTGACTCACAATATCTTTCCTAGAAATTCAGATTGTGCCCATGCCATTCTGTTCAAAACAAACTGCTGCAGTTGTAGGCTTCCCATGTGTAAGGGAAAGTTTCCAATCATAGGCGGATCATGGGCCTTTTTATCATGCTGGTGCTCCTCAGTATGCTGCATGCTTGGATAATGATGTTGAAATCATATTTTGCACTTCCCTAGCATGTTTTATGTGAAGATGTGATAGTACTAAAGAATTACCTTACTTACAAGAATATGATTTGAAAATTATTCCTAGCTATTTGAATTTATTGACTATTACATTTGCTTTTTAATTATTTTCTGTTATCCTTTTCTTTGGATCACCAGGCATTCTTAAGTGTTTCTCTTCCTTTACTTACATATGGTGAATGTTGTTCATGCACTTGTAACAAACACTTCTGATTTTAGTTTGTAAGAGCCCCGGATTCAATAAAGAATGTGAGCAGCAGATGGTGGGTGCTGGTAGAAGTTGGTACCTAAATTGTTATTGTGAAGCCCCATGCTAGGACCCTCAGAGTCACATCTTTGGACTTGCTCATTTTCCAGGGTAAAAACACAATGTAATGCTGCACGGCCATACTTCTGGTGACAAGGCTGACGCATGCTACTGCAGCCATACAAGGACTAGCTGGTTTAAAGCTAGCTCAGGAGTTTCTAACTAAAGGGCTGTAGTTTAAGTATCCCTCCAAGGTCTTACGTTTAGTTTGTATATCTCTGTATTTAGCTATTTCAGTAAGAAAATACTGCTCTAAATCAACCAAGTGCGTTAGCAGTCAGAACTGTATGTGACAACTCTAGTGCTGAGTGGAGACAGGAATGTTTAATCTAATTCTGTATGTCCTGGTCTCTTCCTCTTTCCTTTGTGTGTCTCATGCTTTGATCCAATAATCTTCGAGGAAGATTAAGTCCAGAGATGATGAATGACTATGATTACAGTAACAGAAAAATAACTATTTGTGCACTTGTCTGAGTAACTCTGCAGGCTTAACATGAAGGCAGCGGGGTGACTTTGTATTTATTGAGGAGTACGATTATGCTGTAAAAAAATACTGTTTGAGATCTGTGTGCTGCAGAGGCCTTTGAGGAATGAGCTGACAGATTTTTTGGTGTACCATCTCTTGGCAGAGATCACCTCTCCCCTCTTGTATTGAGTCATTGCAGTGTTAAAATGAGGAGAAATACAAGCTATCTCCTGTGATGCCTTCAGTGTGCTCTCTTCCACAAGCAGGGTTACAGAACTGAAGATGAAGTGTGATGGGATGTTGGGGTGTTGAGTTTCGTCGGTGCAGAAAGGTAGGAGATGCTCTTAGCTACCCCAGGAAGTCTGTTTTTGTTTGTGGAAATTGCAGCCTGAAGATTCAGGCTAAACCCAAAAGGATCATCCTGGACAGTAAATGACATCTTGAAATGGAGAAGGGGGTTTCCCCATGTTTCAGGAATTCAGATGTAACATCGTAAGCTATCTGCATGTTTCATTCTCTGGTTAACAAAGCTTTGCTCTCCGACCCTGCCAGAAGTATGGCAAGTGTCTGAGAGTTGTTTCTCAAGAAGTGCAGGAGTGTGGCAAGAACTCCTGATTGTACATCTCTGTTCCAATTTGAGAAACGGAAGACCTGTAATGTGATTGTTTAGAGATGGGAAAAGGAGCGTGTGGGGTGAGAAGGAATTCCTTTCATTCTGTTTATAAAACTGGGAATAATCCATCTTTTCTTACAAACTTCTGTTACTCGTTGAAGAAAACACGTTGACTCTTGTTTTCATTCTTAAAATCACTTAATCAGCAACAGGATCTAGGTGGCCTCTGGAGTTTGTGTGCACCACCTCCTTTGTACTTGCAGGCAGAAAGAGTAACCTAGAGCTCAATTAAAGGAGGAGAGCAAGCTGAACATCTTTTTCTCACTGTTTCTGAAATCCACTAAAAAGGAGAAATCTTTCTTCTTTGTTAGAGACAAGTGCAGCTGTGTGGAAGGACAAGAGGTAGCAGAGGAGTTTGTATCTATTTTGTGTTGTGCACATTAGAGCTTCATTGCCTCCAGACACCTTTTAAGAACTCCACTCTGCAAGATGGCAGTGAACAATACTGTTTTTACATTGCTTGCAGTAAGGAATAACTGAGATTGCAAGTACCCAGCTCAGGTTTGTTCTTATCTCTTTCTAAATACGTTTGTGCATTTGATTCCTAGTCTGTAGTCCACAGACTACTGAAGGTCTGCAAGGCCACCAGGAATACACTGCAATTGTTCTGTCAAGCCGTATTGGTTTAACCCGTCCCTCCATGCGGGGATTTGTGAGATTGTTTGAGCTCCAAAAGTTGTCCAGTTCAGCCACTTGGGTGGGCAACAAGGGCAGTGAATTTATCAAAGCATCTACTGTGCTAGTACTCCTTTGGGTCTTGCGAGCCATATTAGCTCTTGGGAGCTGTCAGGAGCACAAGGTATTCCCAAGTCTGTCTCTACCACAAAGGTGAGTCTCACAGGCAGTGCAGCCTGCCTTCTGGTTACCTGGGGTGCAGGGACCGACTTCGCACCAGGCTAGTGGTGAACTAAGTCATGCCTGTTCTTGGTCCTGAGTTGCTTTGGCTGGCCATGACAGTGCTGCATCTCCAGGTGTAGTTCTAGCCATTGTGTTTGAGAAGGCAGTCCAGGGGTACCTTTACAACAGGACGAAATAAAAATATAACTATTGAGGGAGGGATGTCAGTTGATGGGGAGCATAGCAGTGTGGAGAATGTGGTCTATGCTTAGCTCCAGATGCAGTTTTTGCCTTGGTTTATTCTTGGGCACTCCTGCTTCAGCATAGAAGTCAATCTAGTGAACACCCAGAAAACACAAATCAAGATTAAAAAATGGCAGCTGCAGTTTTAAAAAGGGTTTTTCATTCTAGTTCCTGAAAACATTTATTTAAAAAGTGATTCAGTACTACCTTGTAAGTAACCCACCTAGAATTATGGATTTTTCTGGGGAGCAGGTGTTGCTGTTTGCTTTCTCTGCCATTCTGAGCATTTATCTTTACCAGGTTCTGTGCCTTGACATTCACACAGCTACTCGCAGTAGATTTTCACCTCTGTTTTAAAAGAACTTGAAACTGATTTTTATATGCCATTATTTTTATTCATATCACTCTTGAGCAGGATTTTATCTATGGTGTTGGGAGTTGCTGGGGACTGCAATCCACAAAGTCTGTCCTGCATTATCCTTTGGTTTGAAGAATTCACTGGTTTTAGTTAATCTGAATGCAATGATAGAGCTGCAAAGGAAGAGTGGAGCAAAAAATAACATGGTTTTAAAAATTGCAGATTATTGTAGGCAGTGTGTTTCAATGAATAAAATTAGTAAATTTGGATTCACTGGGTATTTGCTTGCTATGTGTCACCATTTACAGATAACTGTGATAGGGGTCTTGAATACTGTGTAATAACATCATATTCTGTTTTTGTTTACTTGTGAATTCTCCATTAGCATGCTTAAGAACATGCTAGCAGAAAATTTGAGCCAATATAATGTGACCAAATAAAGAATGATACTGTGATTAATGCATGCATCTGTATAGTTCTGTTGTTAGTGTGCCATAGGTAAGTAATCGATCTGGCTCTTTATTCACTCTGGATTTTCAGTTCTAGCTGAACACTACCAAGCTGCTCACTACATTTCAGTGGCAGGAGTGCCTTTTATGTTTCACTGTAGCAAAAATGGACTCTAACAATAAAGTTAAATGGTAAAATCATCTGGAGTAGCCTCCAGAAGTTAGAAAAGCCCTTCACAGAGAAAGCATTTGGCTAGAATGTGGGGTCTATGTTCAGTGGTGATGAAAGTGATGATGTGACCTCCATAGGGCCAAAGTTGGTTAGAGAAAGGCAGCAGACACTCTCAATTTGCAAACACCATGTAGCATTATTTTGCAAAAGAGATGTAAGGAAAGAGAAGGAAAAAACTAACTAAAAAGAGGTGAAAGATGTAAAATTACCAAGACTATATTGTTCAGCACTTGTGAGTTCACTAGAGCATGTTCTTGCTGTGGTATAGCTACTTCCATTTTGCATCCCATTCACTGGGCAGTGTGTCCAGGGATGGACTGCCAGCAAGTCAAACACAGCTGCCACCCTGGGGCTGTATCGTAGCAGCGGATCTGTTCTGGTGTAGGGGTTATTGGCTCAGTCAGGGACAAGGGTGCCAGCTTACCCTGAGTCACGGTGATGTGTCCCAGCCTGCACCAGCTTGTGATGGAAAGGTGGGACCCCAAGGAGCCACTGTCACCACCTGCTGGTAAACTAGTCCCACCTTGTCCCTCTGCTCAGTTCCCAAAGGTAACTGTCTGGTGGCCCTCAGTATGATGGTTGTCATTTATGTGGTCTGGAAGGTTGGCTTCCTTCATGGCCCTAGGTTCCTTCTGGCACCCATGTATATTCAAATCATTTTCTGTCCAGCTTACCCACTTTCTCACAGGAAGTTGATAGATGTGCTTCTGACATGGTTCAGAGCTGTTTAAATGTATTGTTACGTCCATCAGGTTGTGCCCGCTTTTGATCAGCATGTTAATGCTCTAGGTGAGTGCCAGTAAGGTATCTATGATGAGTGAAATTTGCATTGCTTTTATGTAGTGTTTTTAGCATAACTGGAAACAGAATGGTGATCATGAGACAATCTCTATCCTCGTAGCTAAAGGATGGTGGATCGGGTGTGGCTGAGATGAAGTTAATTTTCCCCATAGCAGCCCTCATAGTGCTGTGCTTTGTATTGGTAGCTAAAAGGTGTGATAACACACCAGTGTTTTGGCTACTGCTGAGCAGTGCTTGCACAGCATCAAGGCTGTCTCTCCAACATTTCCCCCCCTCACCAGTAGGCTGGGGGTGGGCAAGATGTTGGGAGGGGACATAACTGGGACAGCTGACCCAGACTGAGCAAAGGGATATTCCATATCATATGATGTCCGCTCAGCAATAAAAGCTGAGAGAAAGGAGGAGGAAGCGGGGGCATTCGTTATTTACTACATTTGTCTTCCAGAGCAATCACTACATGTACTGAAGCCCTGCTTCTTGGGAAGTGGCTGGACATTGCTTGCTGATGGGAAGTAGAGAATAAATCTTTGGTTTTCCTTTGCTTCTGCACGCAGCCTTTGCTTTTGCTTTATTAAACTGCTGTTATCTTGACTCATGAAGGTTTTTTTTCCATCTTATTTTCTCCCCCCGGCTCCCCCATCCTGCTGAGGAGGGGAGTGATAGAGTGGCTTGGTGGCACCTGGCATCCAGCCAAGGTCAACCCACCACAGATGGGAATTTTTCATAAAGACTTAATGCTAACATCACAAACCCAAGAGTAAACTGTCCCCTCACCCCCTTGCACTCAACCAATAGCGTAGTGGAAGTGAGCTCAGGGGTCTGGTGTTCAGATATGGGCAAAACTTCACTTAGTCACCTTCAGGGAAAGCTGCCTTAGTTCTGCTTTTGAATGCCGTGTTCACTACCCTGCGGAAGTTCTTTGAACTGTAACAAAGAGCATTTCTCAACCCCATGGTTCAATGTGGAGTGGGCTGGACATGTGCTTATTTGGCATAGTACCTTTGAACGGCATGGATTCTGAGCAGTGCTTCAAGCAAGCAAGTCACTAGGAGCATTACACTTGGTTCCTGAGGCATCAGCAGCAAACCAGCCTGGAGGTCCTGCGCCCAGGGGAGGAGAGGTGAAGGGTGGTGGTGAGAATGAATGCAGGGCCCAGATGTCTCTCCTATGAATGTCAGCACCTTGCAAAAGCTCCTTCTGTGGAGATAGTTCCTCACCTAAATCCTGAGACCTCTAGGGGTCATTAGAGTGCTGTTTGGTTGCTGGGGTGCTTCAAGGCAGTGCTTGTAGGCAATTTTTTTAATGATTAAAAAAAAAAAGCTGCTCTTAACCCTAAATGTTCTGTTTTCTCCAAGATGCAACAAGTCATGTAGACTTGGTGCCTTGTTAGCATGGTTGTTCCTGCTAACCTTTTGTTAAGGTCTAGGTAAATGAAGAATTGTGTCCCATGGGCAAGTGTCAAGACTGCTGTTCTGAAAGGCTGTTTCATGCTTCTGCAGAAGCCATGCTTTAATTTACAGTGTGATCCAGGGGCTAATAGTCTTATGAACAGAACTGATTTGAGGTAGTCTGTTAGTCCTCAAAGTACTGCAGAGTGAAGGCTTCATGTGCAGTGGAGACTGGTCCTACACCTAGTAAGGGCAGTCTGGCATATTGCTAATACCAAGAGAAAAATGCCTGCTGAAGGCATTGGGCGCTATGGCAGGAGGAACTTGAGCCCTTGGCCAGGTTAGCAGAGGTGTGTCAATTTAGGGTTTCTGACCAACTTCCAGTAGCTTAGAAAGAGAGGCTTCGTGCAGATGGCTTTCTTCCATTGATCTTGCTCTTCTCTGAGTTGCTTTTGAGTTCTTAAGCCCTTTTACTCCTCTAGTCCTTTTATTCTCTTCTGAGAGTAGAATCCTGTTATGCCCTCAGTTATGACCATACCCACTATAAGAAGCAACTTTAGCATCATAGTACTGTTCCCTGTGCCCCACAAATGTGTCTCCTTGAGTTCAGTAGCCACAGATGTTGACTGGATAGAGCAACATCCCTGACATGGAAGAAAGAGGGATCATTTGCTCTCACTATTACTTTGCAACTAATCTCATACCCTGCTCACTGCAAACACATAATATTAGTGTGAAAGAGGGTCCTCTCTATGTATGAGACTCTTTACAGCCAGCTAGACTGAGGAGGGGGAAGTCACTGAGGCAGTTCTGTAGATGGCTTTCACTTCAAAAGATGGACACATTAGTAAATGTGATTTGTAACACTTCTGAAGAAGGCAGAAGAAACATTTCTGATTGGTTCTTATTGTAATCAAAACCTGCACTTGTTTCTGGTGATGATGGTTCTTCTCAAAGTGCCAACTTCCACTGTCACATCAGATTGCATTTCTCTGGAGGATTCCTGGAGCGTGGAGACTGTGCAACTCATGTGAGGTAACAGATGTAGTAAGACTGTGCTGGAGGTAATTTGGTCCAGTTTAAGTGACCCACAGCACTTAAATTGCAGCCTGGTTCTTGCCTATGCTCTAAGCTTGCCCTAGGATGCTGTTTCCATTACACCTGCTTCTGCTTCTTGGAGGTTGTCCTCTTGAGCCCAGCTAGAGCTTTCTCTTCCCCTTCCATCCCAGAGGCACTGGCACCTGGAGCTCTCCCTGCACATGGCAGAGGGGAGGAGGCAATGTTGCTGTGCAGGAAGAATGGCTGCGGACGCTACCAGACTCTGTCGTTGATCTGGGTGTATTTGCTTCAGTGATGATATGGTCAGTTTGGGGAGCAGGACTTCATCTTTGTGCAAGCAGCAAAACATAAGTCATGTTGATTTCCACTGTGCTGCAGCTGTGACTGTTATGATGTTGCTATTTTGTAGCATGTATTTTCTTTAAAAAAAAAAAACAAATGACTAAAAAACACAAAACCCAGACAGAACAAGAAGGTAATTATTAATCACATTTGTATGAGTATTGGCTTAAATCCATTAAATACATCAAGCCCTGCCTATAGTGAAGGAGCATGGGACAATTACCAATTTCAGAAATTCCTGTCTGTGCAAGACATCTGAAAGGTGGTGAACTTAAAAGAAAGAAGCCTTGCAGGGATGCAGTGGGACCTAAAATTGCAGGTTTTGCACATGGATGATGGGCCTTTATCACAGACTAGAGAGAGACAATGGGCCAATTCATAGTGGTTTGGCATCTAGTTTTGATGAGATGCTTTAGGATATTAAAAATGAGGCACTGAAATATCGTTCTAGCTCTGGGCCATGGTCCTGCTGCTGATGGTCTTGCTGGGACTGAGGCCTACTGTTGTGGCTTGCCTAGCAGCAAGCAAGCACCTTGTGGTTTTCTTGCAGGATGTATGAATAAATTGCTCTATGTGGGGATGAATACAAGACAGAACACAGAGTGATACCAGTTTTTTTTCATTGCCTGATATGTTTAGTGGGGATGCTTAGCTAGGACAGTGTGTATTGTTAGTTATTTCTCTATTTCTTCTACTTAATTTTTTTTGATGGTAGCTTCCTCTTCCCCCCCCCCCAATTTAAGCATTTCTTGACAAGTTTAGAGATGGTACTTGTAGGAATAAAGCATAGTGCTAGAATAGCTGCTTTGGCTGAGCTCTGGATCCCACCTAGGCTGCTGCCACCTGTGGGTGCTTCGTGCCCTGGGATCAGGACCACTGCTTTGGAGGTGTCCCAAAGGTGTGTTGGGCTTGCCTACAGCTCTGCAGTTCTCATGTGTTGACCCTTCAGGTGCACTCAGGTGTTATTGCTGAATAAACAAACACAGGCAATTTGTATTTCAGAGGTAAAGATTTCTCTTCAAATGGATTAAATCTGCAGGGAAAGGGAATAGAGAATTACTTTAATCCAGGAAGGGCTAGGGGGGGAGGGTATGCCCAACAAACCCCATCTTTGTTAGAATTTCGTTACTCTCTACCTCGTACGTGAGCCTCCCCTCTTTTTTATCACTCCTATGGATTATGCTGTCTCACTGTAAGTAATATTTCTCCAAAGAGCGATTTTATCTATACCAAGTAATTTACCTAATTGCATGCTATTGAGAGAAGAGGGTTCAGTCTGGTACTGAGCTAGAAGTTCCAAGGTTCACCACAAAACTGGGTGAAAAAGTACCTTATCAAGGATCTATACTGTCACTTGTAGTTTGCTCTTGTTCCCTTAAATACTGTCCAACAACTCTAGATCCCGCATGAAATAAGTGGGTTCAGTTTTATGACCTCAGTCTAGAAGAGCTATGTGACGTTTTGCAAACCTCCTCCTGTGAGAAGATCAATGCTAATTCCTTTCACTGCAGTCAGTGGCTGTAGCACGGCCTAGCTTCTGTCTTGGCTTTTCTGCTTCAACCTTGCTGAGTTAAATGCCAGAGGTTTATTACACGCTTTCTATCTGTGTGAATTTTTTTGGCCTCTGAATCTACTAATTGCCGTTTGTAAATTTTCCTGGTGGTAAAGGTCACAAAGATAACTTGGCTCCTATAGCTTAACCTCTTGGTGCATCTCAGATTGTGAAAGGCAGTGTTGAAGTCTGCTGATTAAATTAATTACTCTTCTGAGATTTCATTATAAAGAAAGACTATTTTGCCTTTGTAGTTCACTTCCATCCAATTTTTGCATGACATCTCAGACTTGGGTTAGGAACCTCTAATTTTACTGGGGCACAATCAGATGGTAGAAACAGCTTTGCCAAATGTAAACCTGACCCTGAACTATGTGTTGCATAGGCGCCTTGCCCTGCTTCATGGGATTGGAAACCATGCTGTTGCTTCTGTGTTTGCTAGGAACATCTCCAGGCTGATGAAACTGGAGTGAAGTCTGAGAATAAGACAACAGTGTGGTGGTGCCTAGAGCTGCACCAGCCAGCACTGAGTGTTTACCCCTGCAGACAATTTGCTCATGAAAGTGGGTGTTTGTGAGGGTCAGGTTTGCTTTCCAAAGCCCCACATGTGTACAAATAGGGGATCCAGTGCCCCAAACCAACCTATTCCTGTTTGAGGGAACCAGGAGCAGTTGGCACCAGGGTGTCTTCATAAAAACCTGGGGTCACCCTGCTGCTTCCACTGGCACTCCTGGTTAGCCTTTGCTCGCCCCATGCACTGAAATGCATGGGGCCATCTCTGCTGCTCTTCCTGGAAGTCACCCTGGCAGAGTCCAGCAGGGCAGGTAGAGCCGAGTTAATCCCAAATCCTACAGAATGGCCTTTTATGTGAGCTGTGGAGAGGATGTGCAGAAGCAGCTATTTGCCTCTGTCCTTTCTGCGTGCTGTCTCTTTCAGCTCATCTTTGCCGAGGTGGTTCTACTGTGTTTTATCACGGGACAGCATCGCAAAGGTGGCATCGCAGCTTTTCTGGAGCTCTTGCAGGATAGCCAGTCATGGTGGTGTGCTAGAGACTTAGGTACCTAAGTTTAGAAAGCTCTCTAGAGCAGATGCAGCAGAGAAGACCACTACCGGCAGAGGCAGTCAGCCACGGGATGTGCGCAAGCCTCAGCTATCTCCTCTTGATGCTCCAGGGTCCCCATGGACTAGTATCGCAGCCTTGCCTTTCCTGCCAGGAGTGCTGTCTTTCGGCAGGAGTATTTGAGGCACCTGTAAAATGTAGCTTATGAGTTTAAAACTAGGCAGTAAAGTATGCTTATGGCTATACGAATCACAAGGCAAGATGCAATCCATTACATTAAATGGGAGAGTCCTGAAATGCTTATGAGCGTTCATTGAAAATAGATAACAATGTGTACATAGTTTTTGCACCTTCAAAGGGCTTTGTAAGGTACTTACGTACTTGCTCTAATGAATCAGCTAGATGCTAATCCATATCCCGGTCTCACAGCTGCGCAATACGAATAGGAATTGTTCAAGGCTGCGTGGATGCGTTACCTGCTCAGGCAGTGGGGCCGGGGCCCCTGGCTGGGCTGGGTGTGCTCTGCCAGGGTGCTGCGGCTGCAGCCCAGGGCCAGGCCTCCCCGGGCCGCTCGCCTCCCTGCAAGTCCAGGCCTGCGGGGGTTATGCAGAGCGTATGGAGGAGGAACGTACACCGTAACGTCTGTGTCCTGTTGTACTGGGAAAAGCTGGTTTTAGCTGTCTCCCGGAGGTGTGCGTCTCTTAGCCCCTTTGCTGGATTATGTTTTAGCACAGAGTATGAATGCAATGATCAGATATACCTTAAAGCAGCTTTTCAGGCAGCATGTTGTGAAAGCTAGGGCATCTTTAGAAAAAAAAGGTCCCCAAAGACGATCTAAAGGCAACATTCAAAATTATTCTTAAAAAACCAAGCATTTGCCCACCTTCCCCTTCCAGAACACATCTAAGGGAGCCCCTCCAGCCATTGTGTCTTCTCCTTTTTTACTCACTCATTGCATATCATTTTTCCAAAGCCCAACTTCACAGCTCCTCTCTGTCATTTCCCAACTTGGAAATCATTTGCAGCGTGTCCTAGGTGCTTGATCTCGGATAGATGAGATTCCCAAAAGCCAGCCTTCGTTTCACCTTGTGCACAGGGCATACTGGATACATGAGCAGTACTATGCCCAGTATGTTCATTACATCTGCTCCATTTCTGCCAGCTGTCAGGCTATATTTCTAACCAGTACGGTGTTCAGGCATGATCTGAATAGCCTGAATACCTATGGCAACCCCTGGCACTGCAGATGCCATGTACCCACCAATACAAATCGCTTTCTGCAATATTGGGTATGTTGCAAGCTTTAATTGTTCCTGTGGGTGGAGTGTGGCTGCTATTTCTCCATATGCTAATCTTGAATTGCCTTGTGGAAAGTAGCTCTTTCATCCATAACTCCTTCCTTAACATCAATGGCAACAAATACCAACGTTTTCAAAAGCGATCAAGATGAGATTTTCAGGGGCACATCGCTCTAAACTGAGTTTAGTGTCTCAAAAAAATGTTTTTACTTAAGCACCAGAATGAGGGCTAAATCCTCAGAATTGCAGAGCAGCCGCTGCTGGACAGGTCAGCATGTCAGAGTGAAACACTGATTGTCTCCAAAGGTGAATGCTCCTTCCCACCTTCCCCACAATGAGACGTTCTCCTTCTACGTTTCAGGCCCAGGAAAATCATTTATAGTTTAAATGGAAGCAACTGCGTGACAGAAAGTAAGCGGAACGTACAAAGTACCTATGCAGAATAAAAACGAAGGATGGCTGAGCTGCCTTCAGTTTGATTTGACAGAGAGTACTTGGCAGAGATGTCTGTTGACAGTTACTAAACAGAAAATATGTTAACCTGCAGAAATCCCCAGAGCTGGCAGTGCCTGGAGGCTGGAGGAGTGCTTGGGCACAGTAGACTTGCCCTGTTCTTCTTCTTCCCTGGCTATTGACTTCTGCCATTGCTAGAGACTAAATCTTGGGCTAGATGGATCCTGCGTCAGACTCAGCACAGCTGCCCATAAGTTCTGACTGTGCGGCTGCTAGAGAGACAAAGATCTTCCTGGGGAATTAATGAATTCTCTGTTAGACTGTAAATGGTGTGGAAGCAAACAGATACCATCACTCTGCTTCTACACCATTCATCCTGGGCTACTTTGAAACACCATCTTCTCTCTTAGCATTCCTTGTAGTAGCAAACAAGTTAGGTAAATTCAAGCTACTTTGCAGTTTGGGCTGAGCAAGCATAGAAAAGAAAGAGTTTAAAGTAGATACAGTTGTCTCTCTTCTGGCAAAAAAACGCATACTATGTTGGACCAGAACAGCCATCATATGAGGCTCCTTATAGTGGGAATGTCCAACCAAAATAAAAATCTCACGTGAGCAGTCACTTTGGGAACAGGCTGCTGGCAAGCTGTCATCCAGCAAGCTGCCAGGGTGAGGCTTCCTACCAAGCGGAGAGGTGTTGGCAGCTCGAACTCCGAAGACCCATCCTGCAGGAGCAGAAGTGAGGGGCCGGAGCTGCAGTATGGGGGTAGACGCTAAGCTGCCCAACGCTGCACTGCTCGACACGTGTGTGTTTTTCCTGCTTGGGATGCGGCTCAAGAGGATGCCTCTGAACAGCTTTTTGGCAGAAATCTTAGAATGATTTGCCCAGCTTTATCATTTGCTAGTTCCTGTGTCAGTTCATCCTTGACACCGATCCTTTTATGTCTATTTAAACGTATTTGTTTCTAGCTTTCATCAGTTTGAGTCTCACGTTTCTGAAAAAAATGTGTTTTCTTATGCTGGTCACTAGTTGTCCAAAAGTTGCTTTCTTACTAGAAAATTGTAGTCTGCTTTATTTACCCTTCAATTAGAGATATTAGCTCATTTGGACTTGGCTCTCATTCCTGTAACAGTCATCAAAAGCTTTTGTCCCATCTGATCAAAGTGGAAAATTAAAATGTAGAGAATCACCTCCATTTTCCTTAGCAGTCCTTTGCTCTTTGAGGAGGAGAGCCCTGTTCCTTGTCTCTTCTCTCATCTCCATCTTCCCAAGCCTCATTTACTATTAAATCTTATCTTTTGGGTTGCCATTATCTTCAAGCAAAGCCCTAATTACACTGACTTTCTGTATTAAAAAGACTGGGCAGCAGTGCCTTAGCCAGCCCTGCCATTTCTGGAGTGAAATAGCTGGTTGCATAAAGCTGCCCTTTGTTTCACTTGTTGACCTCTTGCAGGTTTTTCCACTCTGCCTTCACTTTTTTTCTTCTCCCTTCTGGTTTCATTAAAAGAGTAGCTTTCATCTTTTGATTTGGGAGGTGCGTGTTCCCACGCGCACTTATGTGCTGGCCCCTTTGTACTGCTTTCACGTCAAACATGACAGAGGTGGAAAACTTGCAGGGAACAAGACCTGAGACCTCTAAGCTCAGTGACAACCCCGTGACGTTGTCCGGCCCATCACACCAGGTTTGTAACATCAAACTCCAAGGAAAAACGTTCTGGAAGTGCACGTAGATACAATTTTGTCAGGTAACGAGTACACACACCCACACCATTTGCTATGGGATTTAAACCTTTTGGGGCTTATGGATTGACCCAATTAATAAATAGACAGGTAGCAATTAATTTAAAAAAAAAAAAAAAGAAAAAGAAAAAAGACTGTTCTGGTAAGACTGGAATCAACAATAGGAAAATACTGAGGGGCTCTAGGAAAGCTTGCCAAGCATAATTTATAATAGTGCTTTTAAGTTTGTAATGAACTATCAGAAGGCTATTCTGAAATATCTTTCTGGCAAGCATGTTCTCTTTTTTTTCCCCAGCATAATGTGTGGTGTCAGGATGTTTTAGTAGTCTCTTCTTAAAGACTTGTCTTAAAATATCCAAAGTCATTGAGTTATGAGTATTTAAGATTATTATATGCACTTGCTCATCTTATACAGGCCATTTCAGGATGTTCCTAAATTTTGTCAAAGTCAAATTTTAAAATGCTTCTTGGTAGGAATTCTCCATGGTCATGGTGAGATGAGAATAAAATACCTCTGTGCAGGTGAAGTCTGAGCTACACCAGTCAAATCAGACCTGGATTTGACACATGCAGAGGAATGATGCCACAGGAAACTTGTGTACTTTTCAGTTTTCATTAATTTTTTTTGTCCAATCCTTATTCAAAGGCGATGTAACCTCTGCAGATCACAACGGCCAGGTCAGCTCTCCCCGCAGCTTTCCCTGTTTGCAGGTGTGAAAACCCATTTCTTAAGTGAACTAGAGTCAAACCTCTTAAAGGTGAGGGGGTGATCGTGGTGTCCCTGGGAGTGCTGCCATCGGCAGGATCCCGAGATGCAGGCAGGAGAAAGCTGGAGGAGCAGCAGCGGGGGCAGTGCTGGAGCTTTCCCAGGAAGGGGAAGGGGAAGGGGCAGAACAATTTTATTTGCTGCCGTGATGTGAGAAAGAGCTATTAGTGCTTGATCTTGCTCTTGCTGATGGCGCTTGCTGCCAGCCCCGCAGTCCTCCCTAAGCCTTGAGAAGATGTGTAACGCCATTACGCAAGCAGCAGGATAGAGTCGGGAGAGCGGGTGAGCAGAGGCTGGTGGAGCAGGCCCCGGGGGGAGCACAGCTGGGCTGCCGGCAGGGAGCGTGGGGCCGCGCTGGGCCCAGAAATTATCTTTGGAAAAAAACTACTCACAAGAATAAATGGGAGTAGGAGAGCTGCCAGTTAATAAAAACGGCTCGTAGCAGGAAATATTGGGGCTGAGCGTCAGCAGCCTCATGGGAAGAGTCATGGTGGAGTTATAAGAAGTGGCATTGCTGAATTTCATGTAGAAGATGTTTTCTGTTCTGCAGGTGGGGCTTTCGCATTGCTCACTTGCGCTCACCTGCCCAGGGCATTGCTAGTTGTGTGTTCTTCATGCGCTCTTGCCACTTTGCCCTCGCCATGGCCCCGTGGATGGAGGCAAGCTGAGATAGGAGCAGATGCCGGGCTGCTACGGGGGAGCTCCCTTGGGCTGCACGGGCTCTCCCCTCTGCCTCCTCCCTGTGCCAGTGCAATGGTTCATGTGAGGACGTGGCAGACCGCATCAGGAAGCTGAGCCCGGTTGAACACGAGCCCTCGCTCCTCCCCTTCGGCCCGGCCCGGCCAGCAGCAGCTGGCAGAGCCGGTGCCAGGGCTGAGGATGGTCGTGATGGGGGGGGCCTGGGGTGCATCGCTCGCCTGCTCTTGCTCCAGGCTGGTCAAAGCTGAGCCAGCTCCAGTCTGGAACCTGGATGTCACACTCTCACAGTCCCTGAGATGAAAAACCCTGCTTAGCCTGTGTGGATGCACAGCTGGCATATCCCAGGGGATAGCAGCGGTACCTTTACAAAGGTACTTTCAACTTTAGCTGTTATCTTGCTTAGGCCGAGGTTTCCTTGGATCCTGAATTGAGTAGACTGTAGCAAAAAGCTGTTTAAATAGTCAGACTAATGTTACCCTAAAGAAAATACTGGTATGTGTTAGCACGTGGGAGTGCAGCCAAACAGCAAAAAACAAAAGCAAAAAGCTACAGTTCTCAGAAAGCAGCGGGCATGCCACCCTCAGCGCTGGAGAAGACAACCTCCAGTGACTGGCACTCTGACAACTGCTATCGCACCCGTCAGTCGTTTGCGGGGTGGTTCTCTGTGCTAACAGGAAAATCGTGGTGCGTACCCTTGTGGGCAGGACGGACCACCCGGGGGCAACTCATGGGCACGCACGTCTTCTGTTTCCATTAACATTTTCCCAGCCTATGTCCTCGTCTCAGCTGACAATGCTGACTAACCATTGCCTTACCAAGGATGCTCCCCCTCTCATGACCTGGCCTAAAGTGTCTCGGCGGTGTGGGCTGGCCTTGTCACTGTGGGGGCTGCATGCTGATCCCCGGCGATGCTCCGGCAGGAAGGAGGCACAAATTCACCCCGACCTCTCCATGCCAGGGATGTGATTCACGCCGCCCATAAAATGGTGGGAGCATGTTCTTGGTCCATGGTGGTAGCCCTGTGCTGCCAGTTGGGCTGAACCGGCTTTCCCTATTCCAGTACACCGGAGTACCTGGCTCACCGGATACCCAGCTTTCATTTCAAAAGTTGATGGTATTCTGGAGGTGAAGCAAAAGTTGTAAAGTTTGCTGCTTTCCAGAGTGATATGGTGTTAAATGTCTTACATGTGGGTAATTGCTGCTGCTTTAACTCAAAGAGCAGTTGGCTTTTAGAAGGGTTGTTCATACTCTGGTTGCAAAAGCAAGTGGTGGGCAGTCCTCACCTGCAATGAGCTGACATGTCCCTAAATGCCACAGCCAGGGTGAAATAGTGAAGCTCACAGAGTTTTCAAGCTAGGGAGGGGTATTTGGTCACAAACAGCTGCCCTGTCCCAGCCTTCCCTATTTTAAACCACTCTGGGTTTTTTTTTTTTCTTGTGGGCAAATCATTTACTGTAATTTAATGATCACAACCACATAAAATTCACTTCCTTGTGGTAAAAAAAAAAAGGATTAAATGTCTCAGTTTATCTTTCCACGTAGGTCACATGGCCAGAGCTGGTTGTAAAATGTTGAAAAACGAGTTTGAGGTGTACCCAGTGCCAAGTGCTGTACATTTCCGTATTCTCCCTCCCCTCCTATCGCTCACAAAGACGCCACAGAAAGACAAGGAAGTTTGCTTTCTCAGGGAGTGGATTTTTTTTTTTTTTAATTTAAAGCAGCATTTATTATTCTTAAATCTAATCCTTTAAGACCTCGGCGCTGTCCTAGTCCCAACTCCAAAAGGAACAGCCTGAGAAGAACTCGTACAAAAGCCAAAATGTGGAACAAAACCACTTATAACAAAGCAATCACAGAGTGTCTTAAAAAACCATCCATGCTGCAGGGACAGGGTCCAGCTCTCAGTCACCCCAGTGAAATTAAGAAATGCTAGGTGAGCTCGGCAGGAGACCCTTGTGCAGCACATAGTGCCTCGTGCAAATAGCAACACAGTTGTCATCAGTTTTGGGGTCTCTCTGCACCCCTTGCAGCCAGGCTGGGGGCTCAGGCAAAGGAGAGGTGGCTGAGCCTGGCGAAAACCCGCCTGCCAGGGATGGTGAGGAGGTCGGCAGGCTGGATCCGCATTTGGGAATTTGCCTCCTGGGTAAGGGGTGATGGGCACGAAGGAGTTTGGAACTCTGAGGCAGCATGGTGCCAAACAGGACTTGATTTTTCTTCCCAACTACAAATTATTTTTCTGTGAGCAGCAGGCTTGTGTTGGTCGTGCTCGAAGCCGCTCCTGAGGTTTCACCACTTCGGAGCTCTGGCCGGAGCTAACCCTGGCAGCTGGTGAGTCCTCGTCCGCTGCTTCTGGGCGGTGGCAATGCTTGTGAATGCTGAAGGCATGCACCTTGCTCAGCTGAAGCTGAAAAGAGTGAAACCAATGGGAAAAACACATTGCTAATTAGAGTGTAACTACTTTATTTAAAGTACAGTTGACAACACCTTTGTCGGACAGTATGGATGCTGTCTGGTTTTAGGGAAAGCAAGTGACAGGTTCTGAATGAGCCTCCAATAGTGCCTGTGGGGATGAAGGAACCTTTTTCTCAAGCTCAGATGTCCAGAGTTTGACAAGCCGATAGTGGGGGAAAACCCTCAACATGGCCAGGTGCATCAGTGGGGGAGACCTGCTGTGCACACCTCTATGGGGGTCCTCCGGTGGGGAGAGAAGTGCGTCCAAATTAAGGACACAAAACAATTTCTTCCCTGCCACAGACTGACATCCATCCAGCTTTCCCACAGGCCAGGGCCTCAGGATGCCACCCCACCGTCACAGTTTCCCAGTCTGTCTGGATGATGTCTGCAGTGCTTTCTCCAGGTACATCTTCACCGGTACATCATCCAACACCTCATGACTCAGGCTGCAAGTGAAAGTCAGACATAATGCTCTTTGCCATCTTTCATTTTTGACACGTATGCCAAGCGTCATGTACTTCACTGCATACTTCTTGGGGCTCATCTGCAACACGAGAGCCTTTGGGTGTGCTCCAGGGCCTGCCGCAGCACCGTGGGGCCAGGGGATGACCAACAGCATTGCCAGGACACTGCAGGAGGAGGTATGTCTGCATGGAGCGTGGGGTGTGGATACAGGGGTGGACGGTCTGTCTTTTGGAAGAGTTTACTGCAACACTTTGGTTGGTAGCAAGAAACTACCCAGCTGGTCATAGTGGAGGGTTAGTGGAAGGTAAGCCTGGACCACTTACATGATGCTAAAGGGCAAGGCTATTGGGCATTTTCTTGCTTGGATATGTGCTTGGTGACCTGATCGTTGATGAGGTACTGGTGCTCCCCAACATTTTGTCTGCCAGAGCCCTCCTGAGTGCTCTGCCAAGCTCTTGGCAGCTGCACCGTTCCTGCTTGGAGGATTGCAGGATGACAAGTGCCTCCACGGCACTGCTTGGATGCCAGCGTTGCAGCTGCTGACTAGGATTGTGTCCCACTGCATCCTGCAAAAAGGCTGGTGAGCCAAGGGATCTGTCTGCCTGGAGCGAAGCCAAGCCTTGAGGGAATCCTGAGCTTATCCACGTGGCCAGAAAGCCCTCCTGCAAGGGACAGCAGCCTAAAAGTCAAAGAGAAACTAAGAATGCCCTGTGTACAGCCAGTGCATGCATAACAAGTTTAATAAGTAATCCTTTGTCATTGCATGCCCCGTTGAGTGACTGTAAGACACCCCGGTCCGTATCCTACAGATTTGTTACGGGAGTGAGAATTGCTCCTTGTAGTTATTGCTTCAAAGCTTTGGAACAAAAGAACTGCTCTAAGTGTAGGCTGGTTTGCCTCTGACTGATTTAAATGCATCTCTCTCTTTGCTGCTTAGCTTGAGGTCACTCCTGTGGCTTGTGTAGGTTGTTTGCAGGGTTTTTTTTATGCTTCAGTAAGATCTTCTGGCTTACCTGTGGCTTCCTGCTTCCCACCATGCGGATTGCAGGCAGTGGCTGAGCTAACACAGATCTTCAGTGACATTGCAAAAACGCACAAGGACAGGCTCAAAGTGCAGCCTGCCTGGCAAAAATTACATGTGTGTGTTTGGAAAGAGGTAAAAAAAACCAAACAAAAGCATACCGTGTCTCATAGTAAAATTACAACCATGTGCAACCAGACTATGAAATGTGGCATGGTTTCAGCATGGTGACCACCCTACAAACCAGCTGCGTGCAGAAGTGCAGAAACAGTCAGGGTGGGCACAAACCCACAGCCCAAGCAGAGTTTGTGATCTTGCCACTACGAATGCCCAGGGGAAAGGCGGCTGCCGGGAGCCCCAGGCACATGGAGGTGAAGCCCCAGGTCCTGCCGTAGGGCAGAGCATTGTTTCCGGCACAGCCTGTTTAGATGGAGACGTCTGTCACCGTGTTGGGGAGACATGGCCATTTGGTGCACGTGGGACAAACCTGAGCACATCTGAGCATTTTTCCCCAGAAAGTTTTCTAGTGAAGACTTAGTCCTTGACTGCTCACCTCCCACATGCAGGATCTGCAGTTTTGCCCGAGCAAGGATTGCGAGGCAGAGCTTCTGTCTTCTTTGATTAGGAAACCAGTGAACTCCAGTCCTGGCCTTCTGGCTGGGGAAAAAAAAAATCTGATCTAACTCATCAGCTTGACAGGAAATACTTCGTATGGAAGTACTTCTACAGTACCAAATTTCTAAAAATTTCCATAGTTTCTTTGCTCTTCAGCATCTTGAACGACTGTAATTGCATGGCACAGCCTGTCTTTGTGCCAGGAGGGAAGGACTTGGTGCCACAAAACTGCCTGTTTTTTAATTCCCTAACTTGCAGATTCTCCCTGCAACACCCCTCTGACCGTTTTGTTGCCAGGCAGGACTTGGCCCTGAAACTCAAGTCAAGTGTGATTTGGCATTTAGTTGACACACTGGAGCATAAAACCCGACTTTGCTGGCTTTTATATGCACAGCAGAGGTAGTTTCTCCTGTTACGAGGTAGGTCTGGGGTTTATTTGTTTTACAGGTCAGCATGATGGGCCAGTTTTGTGGCTGATAGGCATACGGGGAGCAGAGAGCTCAGTCAGTGCTCGGGACCCGGCCAGACCAGTGACATTAGGGCGTAATACCAGCCACAGAGAAGGAGATGGGGTACCACATACACCTTTTCAGATGTATCAAAAATGCATTTTTGCGTATATTTTGAGCTTTAGTACTTACATAAATAATATAGTTGCAATATCACAGTGGTGTTAATCCACTTGAATTTCTTGTTAATCTGTTTATACAGTAGCTGTATCACAGTTGTGTTAATGGGTGGTTTTTCCTGAAGAAAATCAAAGCTGTTTTTTAGGGATTTAGGTTGATACCAGCCAGGGAAGTGCACGTCTGCTCTTCAAGATCATCAAGAAGGATGTTCAGAAAGGGAATGGGATCAACTTGGCAGCGTGTTGAGTTGTCACAGTGCCCAAGGCCTCAGCAAAGCTCCTGACATTCCCAAGGCAGCAAGGTCATCTTGAAAGCACAACTGCATTTCTCTGGCGTTGTTTATGTTAATATCCTGAGAATGACTTGCATATTTGAATGTTACGATGGGTTAATCATTAATTAAGATCTTACAAAACTGAAGTCAGAAACCAGCAGTCTAGGAAAACAAAAAAATTGTCTCGTTAAGTGTCTGTTTAGAAAAAGCTTCGTAGATTCATTTTAGTCTTGGGTTGCTTGGATAAAGTGAAAGAGGAAAGAGCCAGAAACACATTTCAGTGTGGCACAGTTCTCCAGCTCACTTGGAAAATGTTGCTTTTTGTGAAGGGCATGCCTCGTCTCTGAACACCTGTAAAGGGCTGTGGTTTGCTGGTGTTTTCTTTCTCACCCAAGTGAACGTAGGTGGACCTCTAGTGAGTGGAAAGGTCAGCAACGAATTGCAGGGAAGACATTAGTCTTCTTGTGTGACTTGATGATTTCTCTGACAGGTGAAGTCCTAATGTGGCTATATCTCCTTGAAAGCTGCTTTTAGCATCATGTTGATTACCCATTCCCTGAGCAAGATAGATTGACCTGGTAGTGGAAATGATTGCTGGGACACACAGACTCCTAAACCAAACCTGCAATGCAATACAGGGAAAACAGGTGAAATTAGGTGACTCTCTCCCCATCCCCAAATCCTACAAAAATAAAAGTATATTTTCTTTCCATTTCCTTGACCAAAAAAAGACTAGGGAAATCTCCCATGATTATTATCCTTTGGGAAACTCAAGGCATGTTGGCTTAAAGTGCCTTGTCCTAATTGCATTATGAGAAATCATGCTAGAGATACAAAGTTGCACCCACTTTTGCTTTACTATGAGGGATGTAGAAGCTCATGCAGAATTTATTCTGGTCTCCTTCTCTTGGGTATTCCTTACTAGTGCTAGTCCCTGCGTTCACGGCCACCACCTCTCCCTTCTCTCAGCTCTGCCTCTGTTTACCTCTGCTCCCTCACACTGCTCTTCTCCCCAGACCTGGTATTTGCAGCACGTTTTCTTTGGGTGGACTTACACCAAGGAAACAGCCAGGGATTCTGGAGGGCTGCAAATCCTGCCAAGAGGTGCAGCTTAGCTTTCTGGGCATTTGAAAGATGGAGCACGCTGAGATGAAAACCACATGCCAGTCCAGAGTGCTTCTGCCCCGCAGCGAGGACAGGCAACAGGGTTACAGAGGTTTTGTGCGCTGAGTGGATGGAAAGCACAGAGAGATGTGCCAGCTTCAGTTCTTCCATCCACATCCAGGCACTGACTAAACTGGATATGAAAAGAGATTTAGGCTGATTGGAGGCTGCTGGAAGAATGGGGAGATGCCCAGTATGCCTGCTGGGGAGGGCACTGTCCTCTGCAGGTGATGGGATGGGGGAGCCAGTGGGACACAGTGCATCTCCCCTCCCCGCAGGAGCCTGCGGGGATGCCGGCTGCGGCACCCCGCTCCCCTCCTGCCCCGAACACCCTCTCCCCAGCTCAGAGGGGAGCACAGCCGTGGTGCAGTGGCTAAACCTGGCAGCGGGATGTTGCAATGAAATAACAGTCTCCATTTTTAAAGAATGCTTTATTCACTACATCCTAGAAATGTACCGTAAATGGAGGAAGAACTAAATAAACTCAGAGGCTTCTGACAGTACAGAGAACAGAGATACAATAAAACACCTAAAATATCAGCTCTTTTAAGAATAAGGCACACTAGTT
>NW_009202769.1:0-29136 GCF_000690835.1 Fulmarus glacialis | reverse complement strand
GATGATTGCCCAATGCTCCAATCTATCTATACCCCTCTGCAAAGCCTCTCTGTTTTACATTCAGGGATTTTTGTATGGGATTGGATGGTTGTATCTGACTATTTATTAGGTTTCAAGGAAGCTTAAAAATACATTCTCATTTATATTTTCAACAGTAATACTTTTTTTCCAGAATCATAGTGAGTCATGTTCTCATAGGGTTTTTGTTGTTGAACTGAATGACAGAACTGACTAAATTCATGCTTTCATGCATATATGAGATACCGCTTCTCTCATACCATCTGTTACCAAACTTTGCGAGTTTGTATTTACCAGTTTGCAGCAATTTTAGGAAGAGTGGGGGAAATAGAGCAGGTGATTAAAAGTAAAACTCAAGTAGGACTTCAGTGATGCAAAGCATTGTATGCATTTCCTTGTTAGTGTAATGATCAGAGGCGGCGAAGTACCTGATTTGGGTTTTTAGTATGTTCATCAGCCTCTCACAGAAGATGATTTTACTCAAAATTTATTCAGACAAAAACTGCAGTTCGCTCACTATATTCACCCTGTCATTAACCAATTTTGTTTTTTCTTTTTTTGAAAATTGTTTATTGCTGTAATTGCAGCTCATTATTTCTGTTCTGATGAAGTAAAGGATTAGGATGTCCCAGGAGGTACTGGCTGGTAACAAAATCACCTTGCATGTTAGTTCCAATTCAGAAATAGGCCTCCTGAGTGCATTTTTTAATGAGCTTACACAGTAGAAAGATACATTATTCTTTACACAAACAATTGCTAACTTGTACTATTTTGGAGCTCTCTGGTTGGACTGAATTTTTTGCTTGCTGTGGTAATTGTCATTGGTTTTGGCTTTTTCTTCAATAGATACGAAAGGAAAAAAAAATCATTAAAATACCTATTTAATTATTTGTGTATTAGTGGTATAACGCTTCTACTTTATTGTTTGATACAGACAATCTTTGAAACAGACTTTTGAGGGAGTACAATCAAAACAAGAATAAACAAGGCTTAGTGTTTTTCCCACAAGAGAAGAAAATGCTTCTCAACAAAACTCAAATACCCTGTCATTTATGAGTCAGTATTGATTTTAGGAATAAGTTTGACTGGCCATGAAGTACGTACATATTACTCCAGGGTTTAAATTATCTTTGGTTACTTGGATATTTATAACTGCGTTGCATGTAACAGAGCATGATTGAAGGCAGAAGTGTTGTAAATACAATGTTTACTATCTGTCAGGTTCCTCTTGTAACTGTAGTTCTTACATTCTTCTCCACATGCTGAGAGAGACATAAATTCTGGTGGTGCTTTGTTTTGAATACAAGTATGCAGTCCTTTTAAAAAGGATGTTTACATACTGAAGAAATGCAGTCAAGAGTTGAATCCTCCATTCCTATAAATGTCAATGGCATGATGTTGTCCAGTGTCCTACCAATTCTGTAGGCAGGGCTTTATTTAGAGGACAAAGTTACCAGCCTGCCTGCCCTCACGTATGGTTTGCCTTCACTGGTATAAGACCTAGAAGGCACATAGAGTCAGATGCGTGGTGGATGTCTTTTGGCATAGCTGCATTAAGCACAGTTCCTGTCAGCTGAGTATCATGCTCTTGTTTCAGTAGAATCAATTTTGTCCTCAATAGTAATGGGAGATTTTTTTCCAAATATTCAATTAGCAAGCTTTGATTTTTTTTCTGTTACAAATCTTTAGCAGACAAATTCTACCTACAGTTGAGATTCTCTGACCCTACTAATTTATGCACAAAATAATTTTTTCCCCTTATTTTATGGCAGCCTAAGTGCATATGCATTAAACAGATGAATTTGTCCCCAGATGTTAAGGCTAGGTGTTAAATTGATTTATGCGTCCATGGTTCAAGTTTGTATTTTTGTCTGCTCCTGTGTTGGCATCTGTCCTTGTTCCTAGGTAGTTCAAATTGGAATGGTGTGTAAGTCTTAAGCAGGAGTAGATTGATCTCAGCTGAGTAGTGCTGCTCACATGGGTTGCTCAGTTTTAGTTTGCTGTTTACATTTATCATGTACTGTTGTATAAAACAATGGTATATTGAGCAAAATCTAAATTGTTTGTCCAATTCAGCAATTTGAATACAGGAGAGGCCAGAGCTTTGTCATGGGCCTGTGAGTATGATCTACATACATACTTAACGGTTGAAATGCAGTGATATTCACACTTTGCTTTGTACCCTTACTCTGGTGGCTGTTAAGCTGTGAGTGTGAACAGCTTCTGATTTACACTGTAAATAGAACAAGATATTTTTCAGTTGGAAGGCATTTCTGTTTAAGACTTGCCAGAACTTTAAGACTTGCTGTTTATGTCAGAACTTAAGCAATTTTGTCCTTGGACGTGAAGTCCTAGTCCATATCAGTATTGCACTACTGTATCTAGCCCATGAACTGAGGATTGTTGAAGAGGCTTTTGAACACACAGGTAAATTGAGATTGCAGAAAATTTCTAGTCCTGAACTCTCCTGCTCCTGAAATACTCCCTTTATGATGCTTTAGTGTCTTGGTTTTGCTGTTCTTAGAGATACTGTTTTTCTCTCTAGTTCACACAGAATGCATAACATTTAGCTACAGGGTAGCCCTGTGTGAGTGATTATGCCTGCTGGAGAGAGTGGCGACTATAAAGATAGCTCAAAAAGTCATGAGGTATCTTTTTATGAATTCTGTTTCTAAAATCTGACAAACAATTTCACTCTGTTTAAAAGTGTGGGTCTGGATTTATAATGTGGTGACTACTAGGGCTCCTCTAATTCTGGTTTCATGCACACCTCCTCATCCCCCAATACGCCCTTAAGCCTTTTGTCTTGCTATAGCCTTGATTTTTTTTATATATTCATTTTTTTCCCTCAAAGGAGTAATACATTTATTATGAGTTATGAATTCTCATTCACATATTTTTGAAACCTTCAGGGAAGAGCAGCCTGGAAGTTCTTCATATTATACTTCTCATATAACGGATGTGTCAGCATGTGTCCAGATACATGGGAAGTAACTGTATCTGTGATTGTCATATCAATTAAGCTTTGGATGTTCTGCTTCATGTAAGATTTTATTAGCTGGGCTGAGTGTCTTTTGCAGAGTGTTTCTAATTGCCTCCAAATCCATCGACTAATCCATTTGTTTAAAGAAAATTGTAATTCTGCACAGTATTAGAAATCTTTTTTAATATTTCTATGTATATTGTGTGCTTCCTGATTATTTTGGTTTTAACTCGACTAGCTTTAAGGATGGTAGTATTTGCCAGAATGTCAGTAAGCTGTTGGAATGGCATGGGCAAAAGAATTAAACGAATCTAACAGTGACAGCTCCTATTGCAGCCTGGGGAAAATAGACCTAGCTGGTAGTAATATGTTGAAGCTTAACAAACTGAGCATTGTTAAAGTGCAAGAGGTGATATGTAAAAGCATTAGTCAAAGAAAAGTAATGAACAATGTGTAATTGTTTAAAAAAAGTTAAAAAAAAAAAAAGCTTACAACTCACCAGGTGGTCTCAGTATGGAAGCCATATAGTCTAGAATTTTATTAGTTGTGTAATAAAGGAAAGACAAAAAAGCTGTTAAGACCTATTATTCCCCTGTAGTTTCTGTAGGAGATGTGTCTGTGTACCTCACTGATATGCTTGTAAGAGCAATCCTTTATCTAACAGCTGTGACATACTCAGAAAATCGAAGGTATTTTATTGCAGGTAGCTTTCTTGAGCATCTTCAGTAAGTGTACTGATTTGATAGTGATCTGGTACTGGTGCTAAGCATCCTGTACAGCTGCTGTTCTTATTGTGCATCAGTGGTATTAAATAATTTACAGTGGCTGCTCTTGAAGGAATAGTTCTTCAAGATAACTTCTTAAAGGTGTGAAAATATACTACTACCACAGTCTGTTGATTTAGTGTGATACAAAGCAGTAACTTTATTTTGTCACATCTCAATTGCTATGCCTAACTAGATCTGTCAACCATCCAGTCCACTTTTCCTGCATCTGGCAGCAGCTGGCTCCAGGTGTCTTGTCTTGGATGATAAAAGCATGATTTTTCCAGTAGGGACAGTTTCTACCTACGCTGGTTCTTGATGGATTTTCTGTTCTGGGGTGGAAAAAAAAAAAAAACCCCACCCAAAAAAACAGCAACAGCTGGAAACATCTTGTAGAGGATGTTTTCACTATCACTGTAAAAGCATAATTCTGTTCTACAATTTAGTGCATTCTGGGCATCCATTATGTGTTCTGCAAAGACTGATGTTGGAATACTAACAATGTTCTTATGAGCATTAAATGTGTTGTCTTTCTCTGTCCTTTTGATATCTCTTTGCTCTTGATAGACACAGCTTTTAGACAACCTTTTTATAACGTTTTCTCTGTATTGTATGTTATTCTATATTGCTCCATTCATCTTAACCTTAAAATAAGTAATCGTAGTCTTTTCAAGCTTTTGTCAGACAGAATCTTTCTAAGGCTCTAGTCATTTTCATTTCTAAACTCTGTTATTTCTTAACTGTATGTTTGACAGAAAATGTGATCAAGAACTATTAAGTAGCTTAATGCATATTCATTTCACTAGAGAAACAATCAGATAGAGGAAAAACTCAATTACCTACAGAAACAAAATAAAAGCTATATCAGACAATGGAAAGTTTTGTGCAGTTACAGTTAAAGCAAGCATGTGCCCAATGTGTGTAAAGAATGAGATAAAAATAACAATAATATTTTAATGTCAGCCTTCTCTGATGGCATACTCTCAAACAGAATACCGTGTTTGGTTCTTGTCAGACTCCTCTGTCACTCTCAGAGCAACACAGGTTTTTGGATATCTTTAACTGTTTCTACTAATGTTTGAGTTAAATAATGGAACACCAAAGGAAGGTCCTTTATTCCTAGTACACCTAAAATTTTGTAAGACAAAAGGATGTGTGGGATCTTCCATCCTTTTGAAGAGAACTACTGTCATCTTCAGGAGAGACAGATGATGGTGGGGTTTTTTGTTTGGGTTTTTTTATTGTAATGTAAGGAGCAAATGATGAATTGTGTCTCTTGGGCTCTGTGTCACAAGATTGTTTAGTGCTTTTCCTGAAGAAAATAATTCTAAAACTGTTGTGGTTTAACCCAACAACTAAGCACCACACAGCCGCTCGCTCACTCCCTGCCCCCAGTGGGATGGGGGAGAGAATCAGAAGAGTAAAAGTGAGAAAACTCGTGGGTTGACACAAAGACAGTTTAATAGGTGAAGCAAAAGCCGTGCACGCAAGCAAAGCAAAACAAGGAATCCATTCACTCCTTCCCATCAGCAGGTAGGTGTTCAGCCATCTGCAGGAAAGCAGGGCTCTGTCATGCGTAACGGTTACTTGGGAAGACAAACGCCATCACTCCGAACGTCCCCTCCTTCCTTCTTCTTCCCCCAGCCTTATATGCTGAGCATGACATAATATGGTATGGAATGCCCCATTGGCCAGTTGGGTCAGCTGTCCTGGCTATGCTCCCTCCCAGCTTCTTGTGCACCTGGCAGAGTATGGGAAGCTGAAAAGTCCTTGACTAGTGAAAACACTACTTAGCAACAACTAAAACGTCAGTGTGTTATCAACATTATTCTCATACTAATTCCAAAACATAGCACTATACCATAGGAAGAAAATTAACTCTGTCCCAGCCAAAACCAGGACAAAACCCCAACCTTCTTCAATTCCAGAGCTCTCTTGAGCCCGTAAGTGTTAGATTCTACTTTCAGAGGCAGGTCTGATTCAGAAGAGCTGTAAATACATGCAGCTTTGTTAGTGACCTCCATTTTCACTGAGGGCCTAGTTCCTCATAAAGTCAGTATTTTGCTGAGAAGTATTCACATTGCATAACTTTTGTCCAACGAGATATTTAATACGCCCACGCTTTAAAAGGGAATTAAGAGCATTTTAGTTTGGTGCTTCTCCATGCCTTTGTGGAAAGACAGTTGAAAGCTGTAGGTGGATATCATCATCTGTGTATTCGTCCAATGTTCCGTAGCATATGTGACAAGGTGGAAGACATTAAGAAAGCTGTGTTGATAGTAAATCATTCCTTTAGGTGCAAAGTGGTCTTAATTTCACATTATTTTATTCACACTATTTTGTATTTGCTATTCATATCCTAGCAGAAGCTCTGGACAACTGGCATTCAGACAAATGTTTGCATATCTGTGAACTCAGTCGTTTCTCCCCAAGGAAAAAGTTTTGTATAGAGAAGCTATTACCATCTTTATATTTATTTCTTCACCTTCAGGTACTTTTTTAAAACTCTTTGGAGATCTGATTACCCCTCAGACTGGAGGCCAAACCTGGAACAGTATTTGAATGTCAGTGAAATAGATTGGTCCTCTGGAAAGCCACAGCAGTCTAGTAAATAAACTTCCCACTATGGAACCTAGAGTCTATGACCAGGTTTTTGTCTTGTCTAACTTGCAATTGCAGAAGTTTTACTAAAAGACCTATTTTCTTAAATGTGCACAGATGATATAAAATGAACAATAAAACACTGTTCAGTACAAATGCCCTTTTACAGAACTGACATTTCTTGTGCAAGCAAAACTATCATATGCAGCCAAAGAACAGAAAAACGGAAATAATTAGATGCCAGCAGCACAAGTTGTATAGCGATCCATTCAGCTATCTACCCACAAAGCACTTCCAGAAAAAGTTAGAGCCAAGACTTAACTTGGCAGCAGTTGCTTGATTTTTAATTTTTTAAAAAATTCATTTAAATGATCATCTCCTGTAGAAAACTCTTGACTAAACTTCCTTAAGACTTGTCAAAACTATGCACACAAGATCTTTTCCATTTGATGTGAGTAGCTTAAAAGCATGTAAATTCTCAGTTGTGGGTAAGATTTTGTTGGTGGTGTGATTTTCCTAACAATGTGATAGTACTAGATTTTTCCGTGGGTTGGAAAGCTAGTCCTCATGCATCTTTATTGAAAATCAGTCGGAATGGCATAGTAGAAGGGCTTGGGAAAACACAGTTCTACTAAAATAACTGACAAAAGGTGATGGCTTTGCTGTAATGAATATAATGGGGAGGCAAGTGAGTCCACTGGAGTGGGGATACCCCTTCCAGTGTCCCTGTGATTCTGGGAAGGACCACTGCAGCATTTTGGTTTTACGGCTGGCTTCCAAGAAGGTTGCAGAGGTCTCCTGTGACAATACAGAGACTTAGATTCTTATAATTGGAGGAACAGCCAATTTTATCCAGTTGTCTCTGCTGAAAGGCACATTCTGGAGTGATTAGACAGTCATGCAAGATGATGTTATTGGAAACACTATTTTCTCTGTTCTGTGGCTGGCTGTTGTATGCAGCCTCAAGGGAGTGAGCTGGGGCCAGTGCAATCCTGGAAGGAGTTACTTGGTTGCAAAGTGTGGGGGAGTCTGTATAGCCTTCCTTTGATGTCTGAAGTCTACCAGGGAGAAATGTGTAAGTTGTCGGCTTAAAATGATGGGTATAGAAACAAAATTAACCGCTGATCTTTGAAAGAAGAAAGGACTCTGTTTAAGGAGCAGAACATGTCTGTTCTCAGTGGGATAATTCAAGTGTTTGGCTTTCTGATTTATTTTTAATTGCTATAGCTAGTGCCCTGTGTGTCTGTATGGAATACTCATAGGGTTTGTATTGTATTTAAAACATCTTTCTTACCATGCCACTTGAGTTTCCAGTTGATTTCTCTGCCCTTATTTAATTTAGCATCACGCAAAAGGTATTTTCTTTCTTTTATGATGACTGTAGTATCATTAGTTCAGTATGTCATAGGGATGTCACTGAAGAGAGTTTTCCACATCAATGGTATTGTCACTGAGGCCTGTCCTTATCTCACTGTCTCACCCTTTAGGAAGTACGGATTGTATTATTTATGTATGAAACATATTATAATTCTCAAGTCATTCATACTAATCTGTATGTAGGTTTATCTTTTTAATAATTGTTGCTGAACAAAATGTCGTTGTAAATTCTTTGCACATCTGCTTGGAAGGAAACTCGGTTGAGTAGTTGGGGGGGTGGAGTTTGTGACTGTGAGTTTGTGACTGTGACTCTAATGAAGGTGGCAGTGTAATACAGAGAAAAACCCTATTTCCTTGTTGTTCATCCTCAGTTGAAGCTTCCGTAGGTTGGTGAAGAATTTGGCTAGAAGCTTGTGCTTCATGGTGCCACAGAATGAACAAGAGAGCTATTCATAATTAGATTTTTCTTGCAGAAGCAATGGAAATATTTCTTACAGAAACAATATGGGAAATAAATAAATTGGTATCACTTCTTGTCCCAAAGTTGTTGCAAAAAAGATTGGAACTGTATTATTGGATTCAGTGGCTGTGTTGGATGAGCTCTTCTGCATTGACCACTGGTTAAGGAAGCAGAGGCGTGAGGAAATCTAGGTGGTAGGGGTGTGTTTGTTTGTTTGTTTGCTGCGACTTGTCACAGTTTCTGATGCTACAGATCTCTGGCACTAGTGTCTTTTTGTATCTTTGAAAGGAGCATAGCTCCCAGAAATGATAAAAGGACAGTGCCCGTGTAATGCTGTGTACAGTGCCCTATTGCATTCTTTGTGTACGTGAAAGAAGCATAACATCAGGTTGGCCTTCTTATGTTTAAAGAAGCCTGGGAAGCAGTCTGTCCCCAGGAACTCGTGCAAACCTACTATTGCAGCCATCAAGAACTGCTCCCTTTTTGTTTGTGAGCTCTCTTTGCTGGTGAATGGGAGTCTTGTATTGTTGGCAAAACAAGTCTTTGTTTTACACTCTTGAGATCATTCAGATGCATGTGTTTTGTATTCAAGCTGACAAAACTTTTAATACTCCTGTGGCAAACAGAGGTACCTTATCTGCTGAATATTGAATGATTTGAAGTTGTTAAAGGTTCTGACAAACGCAACCAGTGAATATATAGTTGGCTGGTCTTTAAAGCATATGAGGAAGCTGCATAGTTTGAGCTATGAGAAGGAAGCTAAAGGTTTTGCAGCATATGCACAGCTGTTGGAAATTACCCATCTTTTGCTAATTGTATTTTTACTGAGATAGTAAAAAATAAATGTATTTTTCTCCCTCAATTTGATTAGTGCGACAGTCCTGCCTGATAGGCCAGCAATACATTGAGGCAGCTAACTGTAACATTATGGCTTCTCTGTGAAAAATCTGCTTTCTAAAATGATATTTTAATGGGACTCGTTGGAAAACAAACATAACTCTAGGGTATTATTTACAATTAAAGATAAAGAATACAAAAAAATACTCTAAAAGCAATCCAAAGCTGGTTTAGGTTTTAACAGTCCAAACCCAGATAGAAAATATGCTTCTGGTAGGAACATATGTGAGCTTGTGGAAGGTGCATTGATTTTTTTTTTTTTTTTTTTTAAATTGATTCCATCCCCCACGCCCCCCAAGCAGCAACAAAACATGCTCTGCCACACTGTGTTGCTGCCTATTTGTCATAGATGCATATGAAGATCTCTACCATATTTAGCTGTCTAAATGCAATGAAAATGTATGATTGTTGAGAATTAAGCCCTGCAGACAGTGTTGTTGGCCCTTGCAATGTGAAGGCAATTGACTGTAGTTAGTCTCTTTTTGTTGTTGTTTCTTTTTTGTTTAGAAAGTGACAGGTAACAAGCTAGTTTTGCAGATGTTAGAGAATCTGCTTGGGAGGTCTTAGTATTTCATTCTTTGTTATTTGTTCCCTATTCAAAATAATTAAAGAATGAAGCATATGATTTACTGCAATTATCTTGCACATTAGAGGGGAAGAAATTTCTATTTGTCTTGTTTCTTTGGTGTTTCAGTTTGCTGAATTGATAAACAGTACCAATTTCATGACACATTCATTTTTAAAGGTTTTTTTCAAGAGAATCTGGTGTGACACAGTGAACAAAAGACTAAGCTAATTTATCATTGTATTTTTTTTTTTTTCCTCTTTCTTTCATTTCTGTAATACTCCTGATTGGCTTGATGCATATGTGAATGGTTTTTGTGGTGGCATTTCAATTTATGATTGTATATTAAGGCAGATAATAGTGTGTCTCCCCCTCCTTGTTGTGAAGATAGATTTCAGAATAATACAAAAGTACCTCTAATATGAAGTAAACTGCTCATTTCCTCTAGAGAAAAACTCCTGGTATTTGTCGCCAAGTATTTTCTAGAACATGTGATCATTTTCAATAAACAGCATCTGAACTTGCTTTAAAATATTCATATTACTGTCTGCTGCTAATACAATGACTGATCTGTATGGGACAGTCAGAGGTGATTAAAGAAAGCTAGGTAGAGGCTGAACTTAATATGTATTTTGTACTGCATAATTTTCATTAAAATGCTACCCCAGAAAAGTAGAAAATTCAGAGACTATGAAGGCTGGATTCAAGTTCTTTTTTCATGAAGTGACAGGAGAAATGAGATGTTTTGATGTTGTCAGAGAACACTCATACAGGTCTGCTTTAGTAGCTAGTTTATTAGGTTCTAATCAGTAAATTTAGATATGTAGAATATTTAATAAGTACAGACGGACCGGCGGTCAATACTCTATTATTTGCTACACAAAGTTGATACGGGATACAAAGGTTATCGCGTAAGCTTACTATACATATCTAAATGTTACATGCATGCAGAAAAATGTCACTTACCAACCCATCAAAGTGTGGTGTCAGGTAAGGGATCTCTCAGCCTCGAGGGGTGACCTTGAGAGGCGTCCCTGCTCAAGGGGAGATGACCGCTGTGCAGCCAGCTGCTATGGAGGGAGAGCTCAAGGTCTCATTAAGGCTGTTAATATTTATAGTGTGAAGTGGTTGGCTGCTAGTCAAACCACAACTATATGCATCCTTTTTTGTACTTTGGGGTTGTGCTGGTTTTAGCTGGGATAAAGTTAATTTTCTTCATAGTAGCTAGTATGGGGCTCTGTTTTGGATTTGTGCTGAAAACGGTGTTGATAACAGAAGGATGTTTTCCTTATTGGTGAGCAGTGCTTACACAGAGTCAAGGCCTTTTCTGCTTCTCATGCCACCCCACCAGTGAGTAGGCTGGGGATGCACAAGAAGATGGGAGGGGACACAGCTGGGACAGCTGACCCCAGCTGACCAAAGGGATATTCCACACCATATGACGTCGTGCTCAGCAATAAATGCTGGGGGAAGAAGAAGGAAGGGGGGGACGTTCGGAGTGATGGCGTTTGTCTTCCCAAGTAACCGTTACGCATGACAGAGCCCTGCTTTCCTGCAGATGGCTGAACACCTACCTGCTGATGGGAAGGAGTGAATGGATTCCTTGTTTTGCTTTGCTTGCGTGCACGGCTTTTGCTTCACCTATTAAACTGTCTTTGTGTCAACCCACGAGTTTTCTCACTTTTACCCTTCTGATTCTCTCCCCCATCCCACTGGGGGCAGGGAGTGAGCGAGCGGCTGTGTGGTGCTTAGTTGCTGGCTGGGGTTAAACCATGACAGAGGTCTCTGATAATCTGGTTTAAATTAGTTTCATGTTCTTGCTATTATGCCCAGGGGTTCATGTTCGATCATGAGGTCTGTGGTTCCTTTACCAGCCTGAACCAAAGTACAGCCATCTTGAAAAGCAGTCTTTTTTTCCTTTTAAGGGGTAAGAAATGAAATGTATGTGGAAGTAAGCTCTGGCTGAGTCTATGTACAAGAAGGGGTAGAGAAACACTGGAAAGTAGGCATTAGCAAGCTTAACATCTAAATACACCTATACACCCTGTCCCTGTACACCAAAATGAAATTTGGGAGAAAGTATAGAGCATTAATACCGAATCATCTAGGTTGGAAGGGACCTCTTGAGATGATGTTGTCGGATCCCAACTAATACTGCTTATGTGGTTCTTTTTTCTACTGGTAGAGTTGGATACAGTCATAGGAAGTAGCTGAGCCCTGAAAATAAGACTGAGGTTTTTTTTCTAATCCTGTTTTACCTCATGGCAAAATCTTTTCTTGCATCTGTTGGTTTTTAACAGTGCTGGCACAGAGCCCTTTGGATAGCTGCTTCTAAATTTTTATAAATGCCTAGTGACTTTGATGCAAGTAAATTTTATTTTTATTGATGACCTGTCAGAAATGCAGCAAGATTTAGCTTTTGTGTGTTCACTTCCATAATCAAGGAAATGGCAGTGTATAGAGATGTACTTGAAAGCTGAGGGATATAGGATTCTTTGTGTCACTATGGTATGTCTCCTGTTTTTGTTAATAATTACAATTATTTATACGACAGTAATCTCCAATATCCTGGCAAGACCGGTGCCCTATTGAAGTTGTCACTAACTTAAAGGATATATAAAAATAACAAGTCAAGCTAAAGAATCATAGGAGAAGCACAAAGATGTTCAGCGTTTTGCCCAAGGAAAAGCAGAATGTCAGTGGCAGAGTTCAGAACAGCTTCACAGTTTCAATAATCCAGTCTAGAAAAACGCTCTATATGTTTTGTACTGTTTTACCCTAGAAACTCATACTATCTTCAGATATTGTCTTCTGAGAAGGATGGCCAGATTCAATGTCTGTTCTTAAAATGTAAAATGCTACAGTTCAGCATAGATAAATAGAACACGTTAAAGAAAGTACTGGAAATAATGTTTTAAACACCTGTGGGGTGGTGTTTATACATAGGGTGGGGTATATTCATAGTGGAATCCCCAGGCAGAGCTCCTGCATTTAGGAAAGAGATATTTTAACTTTCTGCATTTAAACAGGTGTTTATCTTCACTATCTATTGTTTTAAAGACAGATTTTGCTGCTCTTAAGAATCAAATAATCCCAAAGAAATATGCCTCTAACATACAGCAATTACTTAAATGACGGACTTCCTACAGACTGGTTATGTTCATCTGAGAATGCAGGCAGAGTAAAGGAGCAGTTATTCGCTTTTCTTTTCACTTTCAAATTTGTATTGTTGAGGCAGATCTTACCAGTTAGCTGAAGTAGTTAAAGACATATTTCTGTCATATGATAGAATTTGGCAAAATATATCAGAACTTAGAGGAGGTGTAATATAATTCTGATTTGCCTTGAATTCTGTGCTGGCTTGACTGTGTGTTTGATCTGTCAGTCACTTTTTGTTTCTTTTGGAACTGTATACCTATTCAACATGACTTCCTCTTACAGTGCGAAGTCCAGGTCTTCCCACCATGTCTTGTTCCTTCATACTTACAAACAACTAGTAATGTGAGTCTCAAAAATTCAGTTCAGTATCACTGCGTGTCTGAATGCTTGCTTGTGTAGAAATTGCCATCTCTGTTCACACTCACTAGATAAGGTTATTTCATGACTTCTATTTCAAACTGTCTCTGGCTTTGTGAAATTTGCCACTTGTGAAAAGATTCCATTTAGAAGATTAGGTTCTGTAACTGCATATTGCTTTTCATTAAAATTTCATGGAGCTTTTATATAACATGCATTCTAGCCTTGTTTATATGGGACCTGTTGAAAGTAAAGTGGATTAGACCGTTTAAGCCATGTATAATCCGTTCCCTGTGGACTTCTGAAAGACTGTTCCCTACTGTATGTCTGTTCTTAATTTTTTTTTTTTTTCTGGCTGTCTCTCTAGCTACCCGTTCATCCCTCTGAATGTTTGCAAGGAACGGGATTTTTGCATTTTCTGTAAAATAAATCAGCGTTGTTTTAATTCCATGATAACAAACTTGTTCCAGATCTCTCTTCAGCATACTCAACAGTTGAGTTCCAATTTTCCTTCTTACTGAAAGCACAATTTTGGATCTGGAATTATGCCAGTTCTAGTTCTCTTATTTACAAGAGTTGGCTGCCATTAACACACAGATTTCTTCATTTTTTTATGTGATAGAGGGTAGGTGTTTATTAGTTTTGAGACCCAAATGTGTTTAATGGTTTGTCCACTGTGATGGGTCTGTACAGCAAGAATCTGTGTACTGCAGGTTGGTTCTGACTGCTCATTGATAACGCTATTTGTTCTGATTTTATTTTTTAAGTAGGCCAGCCTTTCATTTCCCATTATCTTCTATTTCTGACAAATCACTACGTTTACAGTAAGTTAATGCTTGGTTTTTAATTCTTGCTCTTTTTAAGGGTTTATTTTGCTTATTCACACATAGTACATAGGCCCATGACTTCATGGCACTGAATTTGCTTCTGGCGAGAACTTGACTAATTAAGGGTTCCACAAGTTTGCAGTGCCTTATTAGGAGGACAGCAGACTGTTATTTCGTAGTACAGGTAAAAAATGATTTTGCATATGTTGAACTATGTTATAATACAAAGCAGTCTTCATCTGTCTATACTAAGTAAAAACCCTTAACATTCTTTGCAACCTCAGATGGGGACTGTAGTCAGTTGCATGATATCCCTGTGCTAGTTTTGGCTGGGATAGAGATAATTTTCTTCATAGTAGCTTGTAGAGGCTATGTTTTGGATTTGTGCTGAAAACAGTATTGATAATAGAGGGATGTTTTTGTTATTGCTGAGCAGTGCTTACACAGAGTCAAGGCCTTTTCTGCTTCTCACACCACCTCACCAGTGAGTAGGCTGGGGATGCACCAGAAGTTGGGAGGGGACACGACTGGGACAGCTGTCCCCAACTGACTAAAGGGATATTCCACACCATATGATGTCATGCTCAGCATATAAAGCTGGGGGAAGAAGAAGGAAGGGGGGGATGTTTGGAGTGATGGCTATTAAACTGCTTTTCTCTCAACCCACGAGCTTTCCCACTTTTACCCTTCTGATTCTCTCCCCCATCCCACTGAGGGGGAGTGAGCAAGCGGCTGTGTGGTGCTTAGTTGCTGGCTGGGGTTAAACCATGACAATCCCATAAACTGAGAGCTGTTTATAATAAATACATTTGATGTGTATTGTTGGTATTTCAAAATTAAGCTTTTCATTATGATTCTTCATTCTGAGTTAACATCTTCAAAGGCTAATTTGATCACGAAAATCTAGTCATTACTCTATTATAAAATGTAGTTGTTAATTCAACACAAATGTCCTGACTCACTGTTTATTATGTCTTATGCTCTAGCTTTGATTAACTTTGACATAGCTGATCATAAATGAGGGAAGAATGATGAATACGGAGGTGGCCTTTCCTTGGGATTGAAAGGGACATGACAGCATGTTTTTGATTTTCAGTGAGGAAGTATACAGTTCTTCATTCCACATTTGGAGATATGAGGCCACTTAGCTGTCATGTTTTATTGGCTAAATGTATGAATGAAGCTCAGTAATAACAGCAGCAGGTATTATGTCCCCTTCCATAATAAGGGCCCTGCTCTGTAATTGTTTAGATGGAGGTATGCAAGTCAATGACTTGCTATTGATCCAAACTCTGTGTTACATTAGGGTGTCTTGATAACTGACAAAAAGAAAAAGAAATGTAAAGCAGATTGAAAGAAGGACAACCACCAATTAATTTGCTTCTTTTCTCGCACCCTAACAGTTAAAATATTGATTTTAAACTTGCTGTCTGATGGAACATGTTGCTAAGTAAACATCAAGTGACCAGAAGCCCTCTTAACTTTGGGCAACTGATTAAATGCTTATGTTTAAGCCAATAAATGCAATATTAATATTTCGTTCTGTTTGTTGCATATGAGCATTGCTTTTGATCAAGTAAAGAAAGCATTTGTTTAGAGGATTTGTATGAGAGAGGGACTGATTTCTCCAGCCGAAATGTTCCTCTAATAATTAGTTGAGTAACATCATGGCATCTTTTTATTGTGGTTACATTGTTACCATTTTAAGCTGAGGCACAGAGGGGCATCTGCTTTCTCCAGGCTGCACATTAAATCCGACTCTTAACTCTGAGTAAAGTCTGTAAGTTTGGATCTTTCAGGCTTCTCTCTTCAGAAACTAAACTGCAAATGAAGTGAGAACTTTTTTTTTTTTTTTTTTAGCAAATTAATGTAGATTTTAATGCTGTACAAGGAAAATTAGGTTCTCCACAAGAGACTTTAGAAGCCTTCCAACCAATGGTGGAAGTTAGTGTCTTCTGGAGTTGGTTTGAAATTATTAAATGGGTGATTGGATCCTCAGGATACTCTCGTGGACTCTCCATCTTGGAAACAATGAAATGGAGTCTCTCACGTGCTGTTGTGAAGATTGTCACTCGGCCTCTTTCAGCACTGCAGGTGGTCAGTCACACCCCATCACCTAACAGGTCGTTAGAAAAAATGTTGCTCTGTGAGGCATGAGGAAAATATTAGGAAATAAGGTAAATTAGTAGGGCATCGGAAAACGGAGTTTTTCCCTCCTGTTTTATGCAGCAAAGCACTACATTCCATAACACAGTGTTCTTTCAGAAAACCTTCCTGAGCTCTCAGTAAGCACATCATGGGCAATGGTGAAAATTACTTGCATTAAAGGCAGGACTTCATCTCTGAGTGACAGAGATGGCACCACTTGTCCTTTAATGGAACTGAAATGGCATACAGACTCTTTTATTAATGTTTCTATGTAGTGGTATGTTTCAGACCACAGTTCAGGATGTTGCTCTGTCTCTTGGATACCTGTAAACACTACAGATTCCAGCCTGGCTTGTGTCTGGAGGACAATGTCTTTTGGCTCCAATGTGACTGAGTTACAGTGGGCTATGTTTGAAGCCAGTGTAATGGACATGTTTGCACTTTCCAGCTTGCGGAAGGCACATGGGACCTTGATGATGGGTATTTCAGCTAATAGATTTGCTGTATTTGCTTCATATTAACTCCTTAAGTCTGGATAGCATAGATGTGTGTCACAGCCCTTCAGTCTGTGTTTCCAGTGAAATGAATGGCATGACCTTTTCGGTTTAACAAGTTCTTCAGGACTGTTAAGGAATCTGCTATGCAATTTGCTTGTTCTGTTTGCAGAAAACCCATTTACTTTAGCGGTCTCATTTTAGTAAGCTCTCTGGGCATTTTCTTTCCTAGGCAAGTCTTGGCTTAACTTTCTTCTGCATGGACTTTTCAGATTTGACTCTCAACTTTAACATTGTGGTAAACAGTTCACGTAGTGATTAGAAATGTGCTTCTCCTTGATCCCTGAAGCTTTTTCATTTCTTTGTGAAATGGGAAATAAACAGTGCAATGGTGATGCTTCTGGAGAAGAGCAGAATGGGGCTAATTCTGCTTTGATCATAACATCGACGTATGGTAATACTATTAAGTACCTTACTTTTTGGAAATTTGCCTTCATATCCAAAGCATTGCAGTGAAGTTAATGAAGGAAATCTGGTTAAGAATCATTTCCAGAGAGCTGATGAAGTGGGAGATTTTTTCTGTTCTGAGGGGGAAGGAAAAGAGATTGAAAGACAGTGGGAAGTGTTAATCAAATAGAGGATTTGGAAGAAGAGACAGTTTAAGTGTGCAGCTTGCTATTTAGATTTTCGACCCGGAGTTAGATATTCACTAATTTTTTGGCTTGTATGCCCTGGTGATCTCTATTTAAGCACCTTTTTCTTTTTTCTGCTTCTCCTTGACTATACTCTAAATGAGTATACGTTGCTGTGTTCCTTTACTCAACAAAGAGTTACAAACGTGGCTTGCATTCTTTTATTTATGTCATACGATGGAGAAATGAGTTGGTTTTCTTGCAAGACTGTATTTTACTAGAAAATTGGTAAGAGGGGAGATTTCCTTAAATCTACACTGGAATGGTTTAGGTTTCACTTCTCAAAAAAGCCTGCTGTGAGAAGGTTTGGTGCTTGCATTTTTTGGTGAGGGGAGAATACACTTCTTTTCCTCTTCTTTATCTGGGGTGAAGTCCAGAGGCAAACATTTTTCCCTGCATTACGCATAGGTTATATACTGGGAAGAGCTCTGAAGCTATCCCTGTTTGGGGTTTTCTTTGTTAACCAGTGAATGAACAATTAGGCCATAGAAGGTTCAACTCAAACTTCTGTTAAAAATGGGTGGTTCACCAGTTTTCGTAGGACATGTCTTACAAACATACCCAAAACCTGTCTGGCTATAGAACCATTTCTATTTTCAGTAAATTTCTGGAGTTTAACACATAACGAGCATGCAAAGACTTAAGGAGCTTGAACCAGCATCACCTGTTCACTTGCATGTTTCTTGCTAGAGCATTGCTGGACTGAGGAAAATCTGTCAGATAGTTTTGGGTTGGATTTCTTTCAGTGTAATCCAGCATCTCTGCAACTGTGATCCATCTTCCAGACAAGGGTGTTCCAGAGACTGGCTGGGATCTGCTGTGTGAATCAGGTTAGCGTTTCTGTTTGCTTTCTGCCTTGGGGCCATACGTTGCAGTCATAGCAATCCTGTTTTTTAACTTGCCCTGCTAAAAGATTTCCCTTCCAACCCCACAATGTCAAGAAGAAACTCCGACTTGTGACACTTCCTGGCACCTGTTCTGAGGAATTTCCCCTGGACTGGTCATGGTCTTCTAGGACTGCAGCCTTCAATGAAGCAAAAGGAGCTCCTTGATTCTGTAGAGATAACTACCATGTGTTAATACTTCCTACACTAACACATATTGCTGTTCTTTTTTGTTAAAGAGAAAAGGAATTGCAATGAGGGAAGTATGAGAAAAGGTGTACATCTGAGGTGCTTATAAAAAAACTTAGATGCACTTTTACCCCTGAGCCACTGTGTTGTTTCTGATCTTTGGGCAAGCAGGGAAATGGTGGAAATTCAGAAGGATGCTACTTGTCATCTGCAGATGATGCCCTTTTAATGGAGCAAACATTTATTTAAGTTTTATGGTATGAGTCTCAGGGCTTGACAGTGGAATTTATTCCTGAAGCAGCAGGCAGTTATGGTAGCTAAAGGGCTAAAGGTTTCCTAGAGGTAAACAGTTCGCAGCTGGGAAAGCACTGCTGTATCCAATGGCTAACGCTAGCATTTAGCAGCATATATGATAAAGGCTGAAGGGTAGCTGAGAATATCCTTATTGTCTGACTTGCAGTCTGACATGTCTGCTAACAAACAATTTAAGCTTATGATAAAATGTTTGACTGCTGGCTACCATGTGAGCATGCTCTCTTTGCCTCTGCGAAGAAGCACAGAGGATGTGCCTATAGAATACAAGTTCAGCTACTTTATTCCACATGATTTAATGACCAGTCACATCATGTGCTGATAACTGTTCCATTTATAACGCATAACAATGCAGGATCATTTCAGGAGGATATAATTAATGTGGGATTCAGTTTAGAAAACTGCTGCACCCATTTTGAAGGTCTTCAATTATAGACCCTAGCATGTTGTGTCAAAGAACAGGGTAATTCATTTCTTATCAGAAATGTTCCCATTCCCACACAAATATTCATTTTTAGGGAAAAAGAGGGAAAAAAGCTGTCAGATGTGAAATCCACTTTGGAATAGTGCAGTGGAGACAGCGCACATTGCTGTCTTTATCAGAATTCTTGATAGAAGTAAAGCACATATCAATTTTGCACGCAGCATAATCATTGTGTTTTCCCCTCTCAACCGCTTGCATTAATTGGTTGTAAACATACATCATTTATTTTAATGGTCTATCCACTTATTTCTAATGTGGCATTTTGCTGTGGGTTTTTAAATAATTTCTTTCAGCTCCATTCTAATGCCCTTGGCTTTTTGACTGTTTTGATCTGAAAGTTGTGGTTCCATGGAGAATACGGGACTAATCTTGGGGAAATTCCAGCTGTGGTGCTTGGCTTAGCTTTTGGTCACATATGACTTTTCAGGACATTCTCAATTAAGTAATGGGAAGCTCACGATCAAGTATCAAGAGGTAAGTCACTTTCTAGAACAGCGATGTCTGAGGATCTTCGGTAGCATTCCTCAATTTACCACAGACATTCACATGGAAATTTCTAACATAGTCTTACTAAGAGTAACAGTTCGTATGCAAGACAAGATTTGTAGTGCTATGAAAACCACTGTAAAATACCAGTTCTGAGATGGGGGTGGGAGGAGGCAATAATCGGCAATCGAAGATACTCCAGAAGTGCGGTAAGCAACTGTTGTCTTTGACTAATGGTGAAATTTATCTGGCAGAATAGCATGGCAGGGGTTTTTTAGCTGTATGGATCCATATCACTGGTGATTGTATGATCTGCAGTATTAATAAAGACAGAATTACTTCTGGTTTGTGCTTTTATTCTGCTTCTCCTATGTTGTTGTGATTTCAAAGGTGTAATAGGGCTCTTTGGAGGAGCTCTTTGCTACTGAAATAGTGCAAATAAAATGGTTACTTGTGTGCGCTAATAGGTTCATTGTTAGTTCTATCTCTGCTTGATTTTCAGCTTCTTTACTCTCTGAAAGGTGATAAAATAAGGCAAAAAAATCCAGAGGCATTTTCCTTTCTAAACCTCCTTTCTCTAGGCTTCTGTAATGTATTTATGCACAGGCCTCCATCCTAACAAAGGGCTCTTTGAGGCTCCTATGGTAATCTAACATTCCCTTCTTTCACATTAAATTATGGGCTGTGATTTACTGCAGTGACCTGAGTGTTCTCATTTACAGCTAGCTTTTTTTTTTGTTTTGTTTTGGTTTTTTTTTGTGCCTCCTCTGGGTGCTTTAGTTATGCTAACATACTGCTGTATATTTGAGGGATGGGCTGGTGTCATATAGCTCCTAGTGATGGTCAGTGTTGTTACTGGGTGCAATTAAAGGAGTAGGTAGTTTTGGTTTGCCTGTTTGGTTTTCTTTCCCCAATACGCTAAAGTCTCTTGCTTTTCATTGAGTAAAGAAGGGGGACAGATGTTTTTTTTTTTAATTGGCTGTTACATAGATTTATTTTAGATTTTCTTATCTCAAGTGATGGTGGAGGACATGGAGTGGAAAGGCCCAGTCAGCATTAGAGGCTTGTGGACAGACTCTGAAATTAAGTCTGTCACAACTTGCTGCTCATCATTCTTAGGAAATAATAATTTTTCTTCCCAAAATTCAGGATGTGTGTCCTAGCTTGGTTGCCCAAGCCATTTCTGTTACCATGGGAAAGATATTCAACAGCATAGAGCTGCTTGGTAGACCTTTATCTACCAAGACAAGGGGATAGGCAACTCAGTTCCTCCATTGCTTGTTTCCATCCTTCCCCCTGCAGCATTTTTGACGTGCGCCTGCTGTTCTTGTCTCTTTGCTGTAGTTTTGTACATATCCTTGTGGCATTTAATGGTGGACTTAAATAGAACATGTTCAGAGTTTCTCTTTGTAGCTAGAGATTTTTAAACTTTCTTTAACAGATACTGTTTAGGGTGCTGTTTCACAGAGAATGCTGTTTAAATCAAGGGGCCCCTGCTGTTTTTTTCTTGTTGTGCTGAACATACAAAACCCCGTAAGCCTTTATTTTTTCATGAGGGCACTGTTGGGTTAACCACAGAAGAACCCTGCGATGCAGGTCATGCCCAAAAGCACCGAGTATAGCAAAAGATCTAGCTTGTTCTGTAAGACTGCTAACTAAAACACATACTGGGTCCTGTTGGACTTCTTGCAGGAAAATCTTTTTATAGGGGGATTTGGCAGGAAGCTTGTAGCGTATCACACAATATGGGGCTTCTTCCACTTTCATCGCTCCCTCTGCTGCCACCTCCTCCTCTCAGAATGTTTCTTCCAACAGGTGGTTACTGTGGAAAGCCCGGGAATCTTTTTCGCATGAAACATGGTATTACATCTTTTTGTAAGGAGAGTGAGGCAGTTAGGGCTGCAAAGCCTTCCCTGTCCTTCTGAGGTTTCCCTCTTGGAAATATTTCAAGACCAAAGCACAAGTTGAACTGAACTGGGAACTCGCTCATGAACTCCCTCAGGAGGCATGTGATGGTCGCCATAAACTACTACACTGTCATGAATGACATCCCTGTTGGTGGTGAGCACTGCTGAAAACACGTCACACAGGTAGCCAGGAGGGTTTCGTAAGCGTTGGTGATGATAGGAGAGGCATACAACTTGCAGACTACTCCCTGCTATCGTCTTTGGAACTCGCGTCCTATTCTGGAGTTTCCTTTCTTCTTTTCTTTTTTTTTTCTTTCTTCTTTTTCCTTTTTCCTTCTGTGGGATCTGCCTTTTCTCTACCAGGTGGTGATTATGTGTGGTGGAGGAAGGCTGGGCTGGCTACCAGTCTTCAGTGAGAATGCAATAGAGGATTCCAGTTAGACCTTGTTTAATTGGTGACTGTCTTTAGAGATTAGTCTGTTTGTAAGAAAGTGCATAGGTGCCTCTCATGGAAGCTGTTTTATTGCAGAAAGTGTACAAATCCATCTTGCACAATAAAAAAAGTGCTGCCTGAAAAAAAGCTCAAAACTGGAATGGGGAAGAAGCACTTGATTCCTTTTTCTTTCCTTTAACCATGATCAGGTTTATATTGGATCCAGCTCCCAACCTTGAATGTTAAATTATTTTTCTGAAACTTTATCCAGCCTTTAGCTAGATTAGCTGCAAAGTAAAAGATGAAAATGTGGGTTTTTTGCAGAACATTGTTGTGAAACATGGTGTGGTAGTGCAGCAGAGAGACAACACAGAGGGTCTGACTGAAAATGTCTTTCTGGCTTGTTCCTAATTATTGTGCTTGGCGTACAGTATAAAAGTACTGAAAAGTAATGGAATTGCCCTTGGCGATGTAATTCTTTTGCTTAGTGGTCTATGGCGCTTGCCATTGTTTTAAGAAGTTTTTCCACTCAAATCTTCAGTGTGATGCTCCCTTCAATGCGGCATTACAGTTGCATTGCTTTGTCATCTTCTATCTCCTTTTCTTCCTCTTATTTTCATCTGTCCTTGTCTGTCTTGTCCTTCACTTTACCAGAAACAAAACATCCTTTGTGGCTGTAAACTCAGCATGCCAAATAGTTTGAATAACTGTAGCACTCCAAGACTGAATGTAAAACATAAAAGCGACAGTAAATTCCTTTTAATGCCATCCTATAACAAGAAGAATTCCCGGTTTAATAATTGGGGTAGTAGAATGGTTGACCTCGTTGTTTGATGCAACCATTAGCTTGCTTGGCTTAGTTCAAAGTCTACTTACATTCTGTGTTTAACTTTGCAGCCAGTAATTTAGTGTTAATGATGCTGCATTCATTAACATCCCAATGAGACCTCTTTTCTTTTTCATGCTTTTCTTCATAGGGCAAATCATTCAGTTACCTGAGTCTCTGGCTTAATACATGCTTGCATGAAGCATGGGTTGTTTTACTGCCTTTGTGTGCTGTGAAGGGAAGGGCCCTGAAAGCAAATCAGTTAGTCATTTCTGTGGCTGCAGTTTGCATTAACACTTCTGTCACACGCACAGGTGAATAAATAATTTGATGTTATAATATTAAGAATGCTAGTTAGTATTAGCCTTAAGAAGATTCTGTGAAGGTTTTGTTTCATTATTTTCAGGCATATTTCCTGTTGTAAGCTGCTAAATGGTGTTTCTTTCTTTGTGAGAATTCCCTCCACTCCCTTCACTCATTGTTCACACACACTGGTTGGCTTCTTTAAGGTTGTTTGGTTGTTACTGTGGAATTGTTTTGAGCATTGGATAGTTTACAGGTTTCCCCGCACTACCTTTTCTCCTTAGAAATGAAAAAGCGTAGATCACTCTCTCACAGTGAGAGAAGGAAAAAAAAAAAGATAACTGTTTCTGTGGATATTTAAAAAAAAGACTGGACTTCAGTAACCAGGTTGAATCTGGGGCCTCACAGCACTTCTAGATCATAGGGGACAGATCTGCAGTGAAAATAAGGCAGCCCAGCTTTCGTAGTGCACGTATAGTTTGCACGGTCTGTTAACTTTTAGAACAGAATTGCATTGCCTGCAACATATTACTGATTTCTGCTGTGTGATGCGGGTGATTTCTAGGGGCTCCAGCAAAGCTTTGTTTTATATCTGAAATAGTATTGGGGCAGGGGGAGACAGCGTGAGTAGGCTCCAAGGGTTTAGGCTAGTAATTTACGTATATGGAAAACATACTGCACACCAAGATAGGCAAGTATGGTTTGTTCTTAGGATCAAAATCTGTTCTCTTATCAGGGAAACAGGGACCCTGCTGGCATTGGACATCCTGCTGCTAGAGACTTGCTGTGCTCCTGGCTAAGCATGTCTACCTAGACACCAGCTGGCTGAGCTGCCTGACAAAGCCCGCTGACGTGCAAATGTAGATCAGGTATTATCTGGCTCCTCCTTCTAGTTCTTACTTGAGTGTGCTAGAGATACCCATATGGAAATCTGAGCTAACAGCTGTCATTAGGGATCTTATCTAAGTGTATAAAGCACTACGGCCATTGTTTGAAAGTCAGCTTCTGCACCTGCCTATGCCCCTGAGCTGATCTGTGATGTCAGAGAAGGCAACTACATCTATTACTATTTCAGATCATTCATTCTTTAGGATGTCTTTCAGTGTGTGTCATCAGTAGGGAGGCTTGCAACGCTGATGCTGAATAAGTAATTGTAAATAACCCTAAGAACATAGGCTGGGAAAAGAAAACCTGTACATTCAAATTGAGGCTCCGTGCAATTTCGAGCTGGCAGTCTGCAAATCTGTGGTGAGAATCAGGCATTCATATGAGGTTTGGTTCCTAGCATCTTGTTAGTGCCCTGGACAGCAAAGAGGTATCAGCTACAAAGGTTTGCTGCATGCTGAAGGCATATTGAGGTTGAACAGGCAGTTTTACAGAAACTTGCTAAGCTCTTCCTTTGAGGTTCTTTTCTGACAAGCATTTTGTACCTATTGACATGAGTGAACTACTAAACATGAAAGATAACAATTAGATGGTTGCTTGTGCATTCATGAAAGCACATTGGCCAAATTTGCTTGAATAAAGAACTGTCATCAGTTTCCTAGTTTTATTGGGTAGTATGGGGAAGAGGCACTGAAGGACAGAACTAGGGATTGCAGATTTATTCACCTAATATTTAGCCTTTAGTTTTTGGTCACACTGAAACCTACCTCCTATTCAGAAGGTGGCTTGCCCACAACTTGAACTTGGTGTTAAAAATTTCCTTTCCAAGTTATGATCTGAACAAATAAGCAGATGTCTGGAAAGTTTTCACTTGCCTATGACTTCCCTGGTTGTTGCCTCATCTACTGAGGAGCCACAGTGAATTTCATTTATGCAGAATGATGCTAAGCAGGGCAGAATTTGAAATGTGCAATCTAATTTTTGAAGGACCAAGGAATCTGCATTAGTATCATATCTGCTGCTTCCTAGTTCAAGGAGGAAGGGCCTTGTGTCATACCTTAGGGCAAATTTTGAATGCTTTCCCTATGGGTACAGGAAAGAAGGCTTCAAAACCAAAAATATCTCTTGGTAGTGAGTTAGTGACCGAGTTTTATTTGTCTGGAAGAATTGGGATAGTTTTCCTGTCAGGAAATTAGAAGGCATTTTGTTGGTTTGTGGGGTGGTACAAAGGAGTGCTTAGACTCTCTGAATGGTATCTAGAGGGTGGACAAAGAGCCTCACCTACGTTTATGAGCAAAAAATTAATAGGCAGATACAGCAGTGAATATAGTGCTGTAGTTCTACCTGCTTGCTGGTGTGGTCTTCCTCCCCCCCCCGCTTTTTTTCTGATATTGCAAATGTAGGTCTGTTTCCAGTTTTTGACAAAAATCTGCTCTGGCATTATTGGAGTCACCATGTCCAAGATAAGGCCACTATGCAGAGAGTACTTGCTGGTGAGCTTTAGGTGTCCATTGATGTTGGTGAAAATCACTGCAGCTTTACTTCCTGCTTTGGACACTTCTGGTTTGGGTATAGGCTTCTTATTGGATTGACCCAAGCAGAACAGAAGCAATTTAGGATTAGTGGACATGTTTTTCTTTCCCATCAAATGACTCTTGGATAAGAAATTTTTATTATTTTACTTCTGTGGTCTGCATTGTCTTCATGCTTCTTGCAGACTGTACTAGGTGCTTTTCCCTGTGACTTCTGGGGAGGGGAGAGTCATCTGGCACATGTTCATAGAATTTCATTGTGGAATACAGAAACGCTTTGTGGCTCAAAATAAACCCATCCATGGCTCTTGACACTGGAAGAAAGCTTTCCAGCCCCCTATGGTCTTCATTACAGCAAAGAAAGCAGTTGTTAGTGGCAGGAGAAGTTTATTCAGGAGATTGCTATTTCTGCAATTTCAGAGTTGTGCAGCTGTGTAGGGGGACTTGATAATATACTAGCCAGGGCCCCCATCTGTTTCTAATAAAACACATAGGAAAAAAAAAAAAAAATGCAAAAGTGGCAGGCAGGAGCAGTTGTGTAGTGCAGATTGGGAGGCGAGTCCCAGCAGTTGTCTGCTGCCAGTTTCCCCTCCCTCCCTTTCTGTATCTTCATAATGAGAAGTGAGTGTCTAAGGAGGGATAAGAGATACCACACTTTTCCCTCTCCCTTTCTTTTTTCTGCTGAGAATAAGGATTGTTATTTATGCCCTGAATGCTGTCTGGAAAATGAGCTGTAGGGAAGTACATTGCATAGCTGCAGTCCTTGGAAACCAGCAGCAATAGATCTCTTTAAGCCCATGCAACGTTCAGTGCAGTACCCTCCAGCACAGGTTCAATCCTGTTTCTACAGATGAAACGTATAGGTTAGAACTGAACTTCTTGAAATGCCTGGTTATAAGACATACCCAGGCAGATCAGGTGGGAGTTTTAATGGAACATTTTTCATCTCTACAGAAGTTCAAAAATGAAGTGGTATAATTTAAGGCATAAGATAATGAGATTATTTTAGGAAGAATTTGAAACTCATTTGCCTTCCTTTCATATGGAGGTCACAGACTGGAGGCAGCAGTGTACCAGCTATAACTTATTTTTTCAGTTTTTCTAGTTTTGTAACACAAAATTCATAATATAACTCTGATTAATTGTAGTGGAACCAATCACAAATGGGATGAGAGGCAGTTGAGCCAGAAAGTTTGTGGACCCCAATATCTTACATTCAAATTTTTAAGGCATTCTGATGGAATTGGGCATCTCAAACCTGTTGCTTTCAGTGGGAGCAAATTAGTATTACTTTTCCATTATACTGAATTAGCTTTGATGTCAGTTCTTCCTTCCACATGAAGATATCTTGAGACAGTGGAAAATGGGAACGTAAGGTCCTTCTTTGCCCTTCCATGGCTTTATGTTGTCTCACCAAATCAAACCCCTATCTGAATTATAGTGGAAAGTATGCTTGTCCTTGACTGGAGTGATAATACCTTGATGTGTGTTTGTAATGGATGGTATGTGTTTATACTTGGACTCCCAGGAGATAGATGCTTTCAAGTCTGTTACCATCCTGAGCTTTGGTTTTTTGCTTAGAAATGCGTGCCGTGCAAGAATTAGGATCTTAGCATATGAAGTGTTATGTGAACATAGGATAAAAATAACAGCTGATGCTTTTGGAAGACTTAATTTCTGTTGGCGCAAAAGAGGGCAGGGTTGGAATGGATTGAGAAGAAGTGAAAAGAGAATAAGGAATGGAATGGTTGGAAACAGCCTGAAAGTTGAAGAGACTCTTTGTGTTTCCTCATTCTAGAGTGCAGAAAGGCATTCCAGCCATGTACCTTTCCCCAAATGGCCAGCAGTCCAAATGAAATACTGGTGACGTTGTCATATTTCCATTTTGGAAAACAAGTAGGCTCCTGCTCATTTCATCACCAGTGAACTCGTGATCTAGAATCCAAAGTTTCATTAGGTAAATGAAGCATAATAGGCAGAACTTAACAAGTGAAACGGGTCGCTTTGGGAGCAGAGAGTACTTCAGAAGTGCTCCAATATCTTTCCAGTAGAAGGAGCAGGTCTTGTGCCAGATTGAAATTTACAGGTGTAATTGGATGAAACCCTGATGCACAGAGGTGAAAGCAGCTGCTACTGGTTGCATGGCAGTAACATTGAATGAAACCCAGGAGTCCACCCAAGTAATAACTGCGTATGCTTTAAGTGCTGTACAGCTTTACACCATGCAAATATTTAAGGAAATGCTTTACTGTCTTTATTTACAGTCTGTGTCATATCAACTCTGATCCTAGTTTGCAAGGACTTGGAAGTGTGATGATATAATCGTGAATGAGATCCCTTTGTAACAGACAGCAAGTCAATCCAGCTGCAGTGTATGTATGTTATGAAAGGCTGACTTGTAGGCACAAGGAAATTAGGTTTAAGTTCATTGAAATAAGGGCGGTTTCTCTTTCTGTCATGCAGTATCTGAATGGCATAATCTGTGAGCAAGTGGCTTCTATGTGCAAAATGAAATGGAAGCAAGGCTGCTATTGTCAGAGTGATTTATGACATGTTCCTCAGGTGTCTCAATGTCTGAAGGAATTAGGGATGTGCTTAAGAAAGCTGGCTGAGGCACCATCCACACAAAAAAAAGAGCAGTGCTGGAAAGCAGAAGCAGCCATTTGTGAAACTGATATTAAGTGTTCCCCTCTCAGATGAAATGTTTGCTTGTTCTAATAATCAAGGAGATGTGCAGCTTTGGATCTGTTGTTTCCCCACCCCCCTTGGCTCAGAAGTACACAAGTAATTGCTGATTGCAGCCTAGGAACCAAATTACTGTACCTTTGTACATTAGATCCAGACTAGCCACAATTAATAAGGTTGTCACTAAACTAAGACGTTCCTGACAGATTTTGCCTTTCCTCTTTCTTAGATAAGCATAGTGGTCCTTTCTGACCTTAAAAATCTATGGGCTTAGGAGGAAAAAAACTTATCTACATATAATCTTTCTAGGTGTAATCCAGGAAATTGGCGTGAGTCCTAGTTTTTATGGGCAGTGACAAAGGATTATTTCATGTGCAAGGGATGGGCAAGGGGTGGGCAAGGGATGAGGGGAGGATATCTGAATACATGTTTTCTTTTTTTTTTTTTTCTTTTTTTTCCTTTTTTTTTTCCCCCCTTGATATGTGTTATTGGACTGATGTTTCTGTAACAGTTTTCTGCCAAGTCTCTGAAAACCTATTCTTTATGACTGGCATAAAATAAAAATACTTCACAGGAAATACAAAATAGCAAATTGTGGTGCTAAGCTGGATGAGTTGAATTCTGATCTGTTGATTGGGAATACTGTACATTCCACGCTCTTGAGGCAAATGTTACTATGGCTCTTTGTTTCAGTAGGGTTTGTGGAGCTTGCAACATCCTCTCAATTGGAACAGGACACACATTGTGATGCTAGGGTCTTATTTTAAAACAGAAAGGTCCAGACACATTTAAAATTTTGGCAAAATTTTGGCTTCTTTGATCATGGGGAGGTTTACGTGGCACTGGGCCTGCTGGCAACAGACGGAGT
>NW_009202768.1:280-1224 GCF_000690835.1 Fulmarus glacialis | reverse complement strand
CCCCCCGGGACCCCGAGCCCCCCGCGGAGGAGCCCACCCTCACCTACCCCCTCGACTTCGAGAAGTTTTGGCAGGCAGCGCGCAACAACCCCCACGACTTCACCGCCTGGACCGAGCTCCTGCAGTACGTGGAGCAAGAGGTAATTAAAATCTTCGTTAAGATGCGCTGGCTCTGTTAAAACCTTAATTAAATCTCGCCCCAACCTCCCTCAGCCCCATTAAAACCTTCATTACAACTCATCCCAAATCTTCACTCCCATTAAAACTCCTCCTGAGTTAGTGGCGCCGTTAAAACCTTCATTAAAACTTGCCCTGAGCCACCGGCCTCATTAAAAGCTTCGTTAAAACTTGCCCTAAGTCTATGGCCACGCTAAAAGCTTCGTTAAAACTCGCTCTGAGCTGCTGGTCCTGTTGAAACCTTCGTTAAAACTCCCCCTGAGTCTATGGCCCCGCTAAAACCTTCGTTAAGAGTTGTTCTGAGTCTATGGTCCCGTTAAAACTCATCTCAAGCCACCAGCCTCGTTAAAACCCTAATTAAAACTCACCCCGGCACAAACCATGGAATCCTCCGCTGCCCAGAGCTGGTTTTCCTTGCGACGGAGGCGATTCCTCATGTATAATTATTAACCTGAATTAATAAGTAGATTATTAGAAAATTGTACTTATTCGTGTTACAAAAACGCCTGGTTTTACCCCAAAAACTTGCAGAACCATCTCTTCGCCGCCCGCAAAGCCTTCGACGCCTTCTTCGCCCACTACCCCTACTGCTACGGCTACTGGAAAAAATACGCCGACATGGAGCGTCGCTTCGACTGCAGCCGGGAGACCGAGGAGGTGCGGTGGGGGGGTCCCCGCGCCGGTTTTGGGGTGTCACCCCCCTGTTTTCCCCTCTTTGGTGGGCACATGGGGGTGTTTTGGGGGTCCCCTCCCTGTTTTTGGAGTGT
>NW_009202768.1:0-234 GCF_000690835.1 Fulmarus glacialis | reverse complement strand
TGTTGTTGGAGTGTCCCCCCCTCTTTTCCCCTCTTTGGTGGGCAAATGGGGGTGTTTTGGGGGTCCCCACCCTGTTTTTGGGGTGTCACCCCCTGTTTCCCCCTCTGTGGTGGGGAGATGGGGGTGTTTTGGGGGTCCCCGCACTGTTTTTGGGGTGTCACCCTCTGTTTCCCCCTCTTTGGTGGGCAGGGGAGGCTGTTTTGGGGGTCCCTTCCCTGTTTTTGGGGTGTCACC
>NW_009202767.1:0-30756 GCF_000690835.1 Fulmarus glacialis | reverse complement strand
TAGTTTTTCTTCTTAAAATAGAGCCGTTCTCGTGGGAGGAGCAGGTTGGCGGAGCCTTGCGCGGTGTTCCTGCCGGCTCTGGCCGTACAGGCCGAGTGTCACGGGGGAAAGAGGGGCATCCCCGCAGGGGGACGGTGAGCATAGCTTAAAGGTACTGCTAACGAGTCGGGAGTGGGTCTCAGGTCGGCAATAAAATAGCCAAAAAGCTGCACCTAATTGAGCTGAAAAACTGGGTGAGTTCTTAGAGCAGCAATTTGTGCGTTAGTACAGGGGAGTCTGGCAAAGGAAATGAACAAAGTAGGCTTATTGGCAGAGGGCGTGGAAACAGAAACATGACAGAATGCTGGAGCAGACTGGAATACAGGTGTTGCAGGCCATGTTGGTTCGGAAGAAGGGAGTACACATGAGTGTTGAGATAGTCTTATATGCTGGTGACGGTTTCAACTTTTAAGAAATAACAGCTTTAAATCCTGGTGTTTCACCTGGTAGGGAAATTACTCTGATCTCCTTAAATAAATCTGTCCCCCAGCAACTTACAAGTGAGAGTGGGTTGGGCTGTAAACTGTTCCAGTGAGTGGTTTTAGGAGCTTTTGCATTTCTCAAGGAATCCCTTAATTCCCCTGCTGTCTTACACTGTGTGTGTGCAGCAGAATCGGCATATTGGAAGCCAGCTCTGGGACATGGGGGCTGAGGGGAGGATTGCTGTCATAACAGTCAAGTCTGCTCTGGGCTCCAAACGTCAGGTGCTCTTCTGAGACAGCATTTTCTGAGAAGTGTTATTGTGGACTACGGGAAGCATTTAATTTCCTGGATATTGGTGTGTGATCAAATGCTACTACTGCTAATAATACCAGTTATCTGTTAGCACATGTATCCTGGAATTTTAATCAAACCAAAACAAATTTAAGACTAGTACTACATTTTGTTCTTTGAATACTTGGTATTTTATAAAAGAACTTGTGACAGAAGTAAGTGTTGATCAGGTGATTGCACTATAACATCTAGGAGACTATTACCCCAAATTCTAAGCACAATTTTTGAGCCAACATCTCTGAGTGAAGTCAGAAGGCAGAAAACACTGGTTGAGTGAACTCTAGATCAGATTATACGAGGGTTTTAGTCACCTCCCCCCCATTTTTTCTAAAAACGCACATTTTTTCTAAAACTACCTCCCCCCCCCCTCCCCCCCCGAGTCCTTGTATGCTACGGTTTACAGTTTGGAAAAGTATAAAGTGACAATTGCCAGGATACAAGCTAGGTTATGTTTTACAATGAAAATTAAATAGTAAAAGGTTCTCTAAAAGACCAAGGGGGATGAAGTGACAGCTTTGTGCAGCAAAAATGGGTAATAAATTAGAGATAATTTTAAGATTGCCTAAATTTCAGTAAATATTCTGATTTGGTTTTCAGTATGTCTGTTTTCTATGTGGTAGTTAAACAGTGGAGAGAGTGTGAAATTATGAGGTCAAATACGTGAACAAACTGTATTTAGTATGCTCAGGGTGGACAAATAGAATAAGTTCATCTCACAATGTTGGAAAAACTGTACATGAAGTTGCAAATCCAGTAACATTTGTTCTTATGATATCGATAGAAGTATTGAATTGAGGATTGTGCGTTATGACTGGAAAGTGTTAAATGAGGGATGTCTACTTAGGAAATTGAAAACTACCCTGGAAAAAGTGCAGACCCGTTACTGCGCGTGCTATCAATATCTGATTTATTTAGAAGAAAATAAGCCAAAAGGTAGAAGTAAATGGGATAAAATGCAGTGTGGATTTACCTTTTGATATATGTTTTCATTCTTTCACAGGTATTTTCTAAACAGAGGAAGTCTAGATAGAGAGTCCATATTCAATAAGATGGTTACAGTGGCAACAAGATCCAGTTTGTTAAAATGGCGATGATGGGATTAATACAAGAGTCAGGCTGGTAACTAGCTTGGTAGAAGTCAATGGTGGGTTCTGCTGGGGGGGAGTTTGAGAGACTCCATACGTATGTGATTTATCCACAATCAACTTTGCAATCAGTCTTATGTTTTTGTTATATGTTTATACTATAATTGCATTAATTAACTATTATTTACATGATTATATAATATTTTATCTGGAGTTCTTAGTGTATAAAATGGTAGATGCTACTAAAATTTGACAATACATTTGGGGAGAAGTAATGAAGTTTGAGAAGGGAAGAGTAAGTAACTTGAATATTCAAAGTCATCCACTTACAAGCTGCTATGGGGAGCTTGCGTTCAAATGACCAGGTTTGTCTGAAATAATGAGATGTAAACGTGAATACAGAATCATAGAACAGCCCAGGTTCAAAAGGACATGGAAAAGATCATTTGGTCCAACCTTTTGTGGAAAAGGGAACCTAGACAAGATTATCTAGCACCCTGTCCTTGCACCCTTATGGCTTGCAAACCTCCAGGCGTTATGTAAGTGAATTGCAGGATGACCAAGGGCCATCAGTGTGACTCAGTTTAACTTGCCTTTTAATAGCTGTGACAGGTGAGGTGTGTTTCCAGTTGAATTAAAAGTTAATGCAATTATACAAGGCTTTCATAATACCTTATCACTGAACTTGTGAACTTAGTGACTGTGAATTAATCTGACAGTTGAATTGAGTGGGAGGAAACTTACAACTGGGAGGTAGGACCTACTGTTTGTTTTGCAAAAGAAGATTAAAAAACCCTAAAACAAACCCTCTTAGCTTTCGTAAATAGTTGTTCTTTATAAGCATTTTGAAATGGGAAGGAATGAACACCAAAAAAGTGTCTATTAAAATAATATTCAGTGTTAGCATGAGAACGTATGGGTTTTTCAGTAACCTTTGAATATACTTATATTTGCTGCTAGAAAGGTTTAACAGCCAGAAGCCATCTTGCTCCTATTTGTGTTTCTTTGGAAGTACTGCTTCTAATTAGTTTCAAGATTAAATTTAATAGTTTAATAAACAGGATTATATGATGTTGAGAGGACAATATTTAATTGACTGCAACTTTGGGTTTTTTTTCCCCCCTCTCCTTTTCTTTTTTTTAAGAGGTTGTTGTGACAGCATCCACAGAAAGCCAAACTGAATATGTTATGATGAGGATGCATAGGATTTGCAAATTAGCGATGAAGATACTGGAGTATGAAACTGTTCAGAGAAAGTAAATGGACTTTTAGTACTTCTCTAGTTCTTGTGAGAGTAGATTACGTATTGTAAAAAGCTTGAGATTGAAAAATTGCCTGTTGTACCTGAGGAGATTTTGCTTGGCTCCTCTAGCTTAACCCACGATAGAAGAACGACAGCGATCTGGTTTGTGAGCTTAGAGACAGTGACTTTCCATTTCCTGGAGGCCGCAAAACGAAAGCGATTTGGAAGTCTGATTTAGCTGATGTGCTTACGTGTTTCTGAAAGAGCACCTGATGTGCTCAGTGACTTTCCATTTCCTGGAGGCCGCAAACTTACGTGTTTCTGAAAGAGCACCATAGCTGATGTGCTTACGTGTTTCTGAAAGAGCACCAAGTATGCTGAGGCTGCAGGGCTGTGTCCTTGTACACGTGGACTCTTGGGGAGTGCTTTGGGGCTGTGGACTTTGCCCATACGGAAGGATAAGCAGTGGTGAAAGCTAGCAGCTACTGAGATGCGTGTATGCAGATTTTTTGCTCTAAAAATAGAGCAAGTATCTGTAAAAAGTGATGTCTCTGTCTGTGGAACAGACTGTTTATGACTGGAATCAAAGAGAACCTAAGATTTCTGAGAGAGAGATGCAAAATGATAGATGTTTAAAGAGACTGGAAGTCTTGCTTGTTTTAGCATCATGTGTCTTATACTCCATATATTGTGTGGAGTTTTTGATGCTGACTGCAGGAATTCGGTATTTTTCATTGCTGTGCTGCTGTGTCTTTTAAAAAAGAAAAAAAAGCAGTACAACTTTTCTCAAATTAAGGTGGCGGCTGCAACACACTCATTCAGAATTCCTGTGGATCAAAGGCATTTCTTGAATTTAGTGTTTTATTTTTATGTCTACATGCATATATACACCCTTCTATGTAAGACAAGGTAAACCAGTACAAAAATTATACTCTTATTATTAACAGCTGGAGACTGTTCATACTACCATTATGAAGTCAAACCCCTCAAGTCTGGAAGGTAAACTAAAATGGTTCAGACTCTCAGTAGCCTTGAAAAAAATGAGGAAAATACCATCTTGAAATTATTCGCATTTGACATTTGGAAATATTTTGAAAACCGCTCTATTCTCTTTCAAATCAAAAGATGGGGCAAAATGGGAATCTGTGTGATACTGGGAAAAATTTAATGTAATCCTGCTTTTACTCTCTCTCCTCCTGATCCGAGACTAAGATTAGCATTTCAAACTACAGAAATCTGTTTGTGCAGTGGTCTGTTTGCTGTTAGAGCCTCTGCATCCTGTGTTCCATCCTATGTAAAATGTGTTTTATATTTAACTACATCCCATGGTGTTAATGACTAATATTTGTAAAGCTCTATGAAAAGAAAAGCTATATTTCTGTCCAGCATTAGTAAGAAATGGGAAAACATTCTTACTCTCAAGATATTTAATATATTAAATCAAAGCTGTTCTGTAACCTACATTAAGCATCAATGAACAACAGAAGTGGTTTCTGGAAACCATTCTTTTCTACAGTATGTGAAAGACAACTTAAGTGGTGCTTCTCTTCAAACTCGTGTGCTTATAAACAGTGGACATAATTACTCCTGCTAGAACTTAATATTATGTCCTGCCAACAGTGTATTCGGATTGTTTTGGTTTTTTGTTTGGTTTTTTTTTTTTAAACATTAATTATTTAATACAAACAATAATACTATTCATTTAATGCATTTATTTTTGGAAGTAAAGATTAAAGTCCTTTTAAGTAGGCTATTTTATGTGCAGATCGTTCTAAAAAAAAAAAAAAATGTAGCGTGTTTCTTTGTCACAGGCAAAAGTATTAGGGAGACCTTTCTTGAGATGGGATGTGTGGTAAGTGGGATTGTAAAGCTTGCTTTAAGTAGGCCGAGATGGACATCAATTGTATTCATAGACATTAACTTGTCTGTATATTACTTTAAATATTTTAGTGGGAAATCTTTCATTTTAACTGGTTACTCTAGTACAGATTATCTCATGAATTGCAACTCCAGAGAGATCAAAATTCACTCGGGTGCTTTAGAGTGACAGCTCTGGGGCATTTGCAGCAGTGCGTACAAGCATAGCTTTGAATCGGAGAAGCCAAACAGCATAAAACGCAGGCAGAGGTCTGTGGTTGGACTCAGTAATTACAGCCATCCTGCAAGCCCTTCTGGGACTGCCAGATTTGAGGAGTCATAACCTGTGGGATAATCTTATATAAATGCATGTATTATGTCAGAAAGCACTTCTTTGATTGTTGCTTACAGTTCATATTTTTAAACGATGTAAGACAAGGTAATATAATACTGGAGAAACTAAATTTTGATTCCTGTCGTTAAAGAGTAAAATTAAAGGCTACAGCTGTAGATGGGGATTTCCTACAGATACAGCCCCATTTTGTAAGGTTTTGGCTTCTCAGGGTTTCTGTCTGTCGCTTTAATATCACAAGAGAGCTTCTTATGGAAAAAGTAGTATTTGTGAGTGTGCTTTCTCTTCTTTTTTTTTTTCCTTTTTCCTGACAGCACAACAAAGAGCCGGGTGAACTGTGCATTTCACCATGACCTTTATAGAACTGCTGATCTTACACTGTTTAACTGCCAGGTTTTATTCTTCTATGAGCTTATATCTTTTATTGGCCTTTTCATGCGGGCTTAGCAGGTGCTGGAGAAGTAACTTTGCTTTTTTTTTTCCCTTTGGAAATACTTCAGAAAGTTTTTTGCAGCATAGAGATAAACTGTTCGCAGGTTTTTGTTTTCTTTTGATTTTTAGGCTGCGTCGATTTGTTTGGTTATATTTAGCACTGCTGCTCTAATTTTTCTAATGTGACTTTTTCCTCATGCTCATCTAATGTTACTGCAGTTAGTGATGCATATGTTATAACTCACTTTTGAGTCATCATCACCTATCCAATACAGAGGTCATAGCACTTTTTTTTTTTCTTAAAAAATGTCTATCATATAGTTTTGTAGACCGTGAGATTTGAAACTTTTTGAAATCTGCAATGAAAAGAATATTCAGTAAGCACAGGTAACAGACTGATGTTTACCAATAGTTAACTGTTAAAATTATTTTGTATTAACTCATACCTGAGATTTGATAAATGCATTTTTTCTTCATTTTTTTTCTCTTCTGTAATTTTGTTATAATTTTTGCAGTTTGTTAAAAATTTAACTATGTGGGTTTGTAGAGTAACTATTATGGGAGAAAATGGGGAGCTATTTAGAATAAAATATGTAAAGAGTTTTCCTTTCAGATTGACTGACAATAGCATCATGAAATCTCTTAGATATTACAGTGGCTTGTTTATTCTGTGAAGAAATACCAACAGCTTTCTGTTTTCTGAGGATGTACACTATGGCTTTTTGAAGTGATCTTATGCTAAACTTAGAGTAATGTAAATATTCTATTATTATATTTCCTTCATGTGGTGCTCTGAAATTCTGGGTAAGTGGGTATTCAGTGGCATTCAAATTTCAATTTATGTAAATCTGTCCATTTATTTGAAAGTGGTGTCTGTCTGCAGTCTCGGTTTTGTTTCCATGTTGTTGGGCATGATGACAATGGTGATTTGAATCATGTCTCTTGTAAAGCTGAAACGACTGCACTTTTTTGTAGTCATAGCAGTGTAATATGGTATGTGGATATTATTAATACTTTATGTTAATAGAGATAATGAAAGATAAAAATAAAGTATATACAATGTGAATATCGTGGTGATTTTCCCTTCTTGACAGACTGTTGCGCTTCCAGTACAGAGAAGCATGTTTCATGATAACTTTATTTATTTTTAATAATTGAAGCAAAAAATTGAAAAATTGCACAATTCCTTCTGAATATCCCACTTACTTCATTTAAGCCTGCGTAAGGTGAGTGGCCACTTTCCCCTCCAAAGTGTTACATCATCAGATCTGTTCTTTAAAGGGATGAGCCGAGAGGAAGGTGTCTTATTTGGGTACCTGTCTCTCAGGAGAAATAGATTTTTATTTTGTGGGCAGTTTGTCGTCACTTAGTTGCAATAAGATTAGTCAAAAATGCGTATGTCAGATCTTTCTGAAATGGTTATCTTGTGTGCGGAAATTTAGAAACAAGCCCCTTTGGATTATGTGGAATTATATGCTTGTTTTCTAAATAGCATCCAGTGCTGTCTTAGAGAGCAGCATCAGAAAACCAGAGTTGAATAATCCTGTAAACTAAATGAGATCTTTCAAGTAAAAAAATGTTAGTGTAACTAGTCCTCTTAGTAGGTGTGGGTTAAGTGTGTACCTGAATTTATAAAATAGTATTTGTGTATGCTCAGTGTTATTTGGAAGGTCTTGCTCTTTTGGAAGCTCATCAAGGCAGTAAGTTTTAGTTAGCAAAATACAGAATAAATATGGTCTCATCTTCTGATGTCTCCTGTTTTCCCTTATTACCATCTCCTGGTGGAACTGATGTGTGCAAGAAATAGGGAATGTATGATGCTCAAGTTTAGGAGCTATAGGAAAGTGTGGGGATAAAGATGTATTTTATGTTCAAGGTCACACAATCTGCTGCTTTCTTCAAGAGGTAATGATAAGCTGTGACACTTCTTTAATGACATGTGAGTCTAGCGTTCAGAGAAAAGAAGATGTGTTGCCTTGAGAAGGCAAGCTCTTGGAATTTGATGAGATGGGTGAGAAGGCTTGCAGGGCCCTTTGTAAAACGGGGGAGAAAAAGCTAGTATGTTTTGCTCATCTTAGAAGGCAAAATGAGCAATTCCTTGAGTCAGTTAATGCAGTTTGAATAATGTCGTGCTTTTGGTCAAGGTCACCTTGTGCGTGGAGTGATACTATTCTTGCAATGAAAAGAAGAGCCATTTTTGCAAGGCTCTTTCTACTTAAGTATGAGGCAGAGCAACAGGCAAGGGAAGCTTAGGCTACCTGTTTTGTTAGAATACATCAAACAGCATGCAAGGCATCTGTTTGCCTCCTGAAGATAACCGTTAAAAGGACTTCAGTTTTGTAGGTTTGTAGTTTTCTTGTGTTTTTTCACTGTTGCAACTCCATTGCTTTCTATTTAGTATAAACGAGCTGTCACAGTTTTTTATCACGTTGTCTAACTGGCTTGGAGCAAATTGAGACAAATGTGATAACAGCACCATTGTTCAGCTATAGCTGTGCTACAGCTCTTCATAATGCTGCTTTTCCATTGCTAGCACGGTGAGAGAAATTTGACCACATAGATAAGCTCCAGGGCGTTGATCCCTTTACCTCTTAGTATCGCTAAACAAATGGAAGTCTAGTTTGAATTTAAATAGCAAATACACAGTAGAGGCAGCGATGATTGTGGCTGTGGGTTTTTCCCTCACTGATGCCTGTCTTTCCTGCTACGTTCTGCTGATCAGGTCAGCTTTCTGTTGAAATAACTTTTTCCTGCAATACAAACTGTCTTCATTATGCTCATTTCTTTCATTCCAGCATTTCTGTTGGTTCATTAGCTAATCATCAGGAACCTAAGGATTTGTTCAAGGGGAAAAAGTAAAAATAAACATCTGGTGTTGGTAGAAGTAGCATCAGTAGGTTGGGGCGGGGAGGGGGGAAGAAATGTAATCAGGTACTGAATAGCATTTGTTAGTATTGCATATAAATGCGAGGAATCTTGATCTTCATAACGAAATAAGAATGAGCTGTGTCCTTTTTTGTTTGCTCGGGTTTGGTTTTGGTTTTTGGGGGGGGGGTCGTTTGTTTGTTTTTAAATCAAACCCCTGAACTTGTTCCTGGTATCTAGTAGCATTAAGGAAAATGCTTTTGGAGCTTTTCCCTTAAGACCTGGAGTTCAAGAAAGTAATGGGAGTTTTTAAAAGGTGCTATTTTCTTACTGGATGTTTTGCTGTGCCTAAATGATGTGTGTTGTAACAAAAACTCAATCTAATGGTTACTTTGCATTTGTCATTCAGGTGGATTTGCCTAGTATTTTAGGGTGATACTTTTCTTATGGTGAGATTATTGTCAGTCTTCTCCATGCATGTTGAGGCAGATCATGTTACTGAGTGTGTTTTCATTCTCACCATACTTGTAGTCAAGAATTACTGTAATTGTTGTTAGGCAGGATGTTTTCTACTGTGCCCAAGTAAAAAATAGCTACTCATGCAGCCTCTTTAAGGACTAATGCAAGTGTATCTTAAGATTCTATTTTAAAGTTTGGGAAAAGTATAAATATTTGCATTCAAGAATGAAGGAAATTTGGCACTTATGCTCAGGATCCACAGTAGTTAGTCAATTTCTTGCAACTATAATCTCTTTTACTGCTCAGTGCTGACTTGCAAAAACTCTAATACAATATTCCTTTGGAGTTCGGATATTTGGTACCAGCCAAATTCTAGGATGGTGTTAAGCCTTAATAAAAATTAATTTGGGGGTTCATAAATCTGATGTGTATTCAAAATGTTTTTATCAAGTGACAGTGAAAGATGCTTCTTTTCTAACCAGCGTATTTTCAATGTAAAATGGGTCTCGGGATTTTTCTGCAAGATTAAGATATTTCCTGATTATTCAGTCTTGTCATACTTAGACAGAAACACCCTGCAGTATTATTTTGGAAGGCTTTCAGACCCGAGACTCATGATGAATTTGTCTTTATGAAAATTTTGCACTCATATCTGTCTTTTTAACAGCTGTCATGGAGGAGTTGGTAGAGGATGACATCTGTATTTTGAACCATGAAAAAGCAGACAACGCTCATAAGAGAGACGGGGAGATTCCTGTTTCATCTTACAGTGGAGATGAGTCTGTTGCCTCACACTTCGCACTTGTCACTGCATATGAAGATATCAAGAAACGACTAAAGGAGACAGAGAAGGAGAACTCTTTCTTAAAAAAAAGAGTGAGAATTCTAGAAGAGAAGGTAAGAAAAATCAATTTACCAGCTTCTGGTAGCAGCTACTTTTTTGCTCCTGGCTGGATGGCAGAGCAGATGGATAAGTATTTAAAATAAGTACTTAAAATCATTTCCAAGTTTAAAAGTTTTGGTAAATTGTTTTGCTTGTGTAAGTGAAACACAGTTTGTTCTTCTGGTAGTCTAGTTAAGTCATACTGGGATTTTTGATTCTTACTGGGCATGTATGTGATGCAATGCAGTAGTGCCCTGCGAAGACACTAGCTTTGATTCAGAAAGACGTGTAGTTGCATTGGATCGTTACTGTATTTCATCTACCTCTTTATGGTGTTTATTAACCTGGGCACATGTGACTTAGTATTGTTGAATAATGAGGTGTGAAGTCTATAAACTGCCAGAATCCAGGAACTGTCTATCAAAAGAATCTCTTGGGCTCAGCATACTGAAATGATAAGGAATAATTGGTTGATAAGAGTATCCGCCTAGGTCTAGCTAATAGCAGTCTCAAACATGAAATACAAAGTTGCAATGTTTAACATAGAGGTGTTGCCCGGCTATTTTTTGATGCAGTAATTCTGAAACATAAAGAAAGCTAGGAATTTGTTTTATATGCAGTTTCTCATGGCCTTGGTCTAGTGAAGTTCATTAAAGCTAAAAATTGACCATGACACAGGCTTTTCTCCCCTAGTAAGGAATGCTATTGTGAAACGGATATCCATTGTTCAGTAGTGAGTGTCTTTGTACTGCAGAAGGTCTTGACTTTGATAGATTGCTTTCTTGTTAATACAAGACAGAGATATAGATCCTAGAGTTAGAGCTGAGACATTTATTAGGACTTAGTCCTAAGTATGTGCTACTGACTCTTAAAAGCTTACAAAGTATGTATTATTTTGTGGCATTGGAATGAAGAGGTTGAGTTCAATTTTGAAATGCCTATTCAGGAGTTCTTGATGACTATTTTGACAGGATTGACTTTCTGTCAAAAGGCAAAACTTTCTCAGCACTTTCTTTATATAACGTCTTGTGGGTGATGGGCATGGGAGTAGAGCTCTAGACTGAATATTCTCTGAACCATGCTGAGCGTAACATCTTTTACGTGGTTACTCAAAATTAACAGGACTTGATGATCTTGACAGTCCCTTTTAGTTTTGTGTCTTTTGGTTTGGTTAAGCCTGGTTCAGCTTAATTGTCTTGAAGATGATACTTCTGTTTTCCATAGAGAAAACTTTTGGTTTAGTATGTGAATACCATAAAAATGTTTCTATGAGAGAGGGGCATTGAGAAGGCCTACACTGTTAAGTAACAGAACTGACTTTCCATCTTTGTTAATGGCTAGTAAAGCTGCATGATAAAAGATAAATGGGGAGTTACCCATTTTGAGTTTTAAATTTCAAACTGTATGGAAACTTCCAGAAAGTTTGGAAAGGCTTATGTTCTATCTGAATGGCTTTACTTGGGGGAGGAAAATGTAAAGGACAAGACTTAAAATGAGTAGTACACATACTTAGAGGGTCAATACAAAAAGCAAAGGGCAGAAACTTCCTATCTTTGTGGCTTGCTTTCCCATACTTACTTTCAAGCGAACACCTAAAAGAGGAGATATTTAAGGTAGATACATAACGGTCACATCTTTGATTTTTTTTTTTTTTTTTTTTTTTTTGTGTGTGTTGTGTGGCTCTTAATTTTTAAGAAAATATATATAAATCTGTTGCAAATATCTACATTAGGTTCACTGGATGTGTTTAAATGCCTCGATAATTTAAAGCAAGTGTGCAGGATAAACGGAATGAAAAGGATAATGCAATACTTAGTCAAAACAAGAACTTTCTATATGGACAGATGTAATTTGATGTAAGACTTCTGTCTTATTAAAAATACTGAATATGTTTTAACTGTGCTCCCCTCTTTCTGACAATCTAGTTGGTAGTGTTTATTCCCCCCTTGCTTGTCTCTTGCCTTAGCAGGCAATGAGATAGAGGTGAACTGGAAGTTAACAGTTATTTGTAAAATAATTCTGCTTTGCCTTTTCTCACATAAACACTCTGAAAAAAATCTTTGTTTAAATTACGAGTCATTAAAAAAAAGGATGTTAATTTTCTATATGTTGTGTCAGAGCCTGGAAAAAATATGATTAAAAGGTTGTCAGTGTGAGTAATCATGACTTGTGGATGGTTTTTAAATACTCATAGCAGTAAACTAGCAAGCATTAAGTATGGTTAGAGATTGCAGAATTTGTAGACAGCCTTTGTTGCTCTTTTGTAGAAAATTTTGGTTCGTATCAACATATTTGATTAATTTATTTTCTAAACTAAAAAACAAAACAAAACACAACAAACTTATTTTAATGTTGCAGACTGTACTATTGCACTTTTTAAATTTTGCAGTTCTCAATATAACATATGAAACTTCTTATTTCTCTTGTTTGTTAAACTTTCAGCTGCTTGGCTCCCGACTGGAAGAGGAATGCAGTTCAGTTGGACGTGAACAAGTAAATAAGGCATACCAAGCCTATCGAGAGGCGTGCATTGACCGAGATAATCTGAAAAGCAAACTGGATAAAATGGTATGCCTTTTTAAGTAATGACTTAAATGCATGTTATATAAGTACTACGTAGTTAGTAAATGTTTACTGTTGCTGAAGATCTGTGGTGTTTGTTTTATCACATCACTTTTTAAAGTACATGATTATACTTTAAGTATCTCAATGTTATTACTGGTCTAGGCTAATGCTAAAAAAAATCAAAGCAATAGTTTTCTTGTTTTGTTTTGCTTTTTTAAAAAAAAAAAGTTGAATTGTCAGATATGATAGAAAAAAGCTTCACAAATGGTTTCTCCCCCCCACACCTTCTGAAAATAGGTGAAAGAAAGTGCGGAATCCTTGAAAGCCTTGAATGAACAGTTGCAGTCTAAAGAAGTAGAGCTGTTACAACTAAGAACTGAAGTGGAAACTCAACAAGGTATGCATTTGGTTGCTTCCTCTTAATGTATGTTGACTAGTCTTAGTATTACGATCTCAGGGCATGAAGAGGTTTAACTCTATACAGTGGCTAGGTAAGAGAGGAGTATACTGCAGTGAGATACCTTGAGCTTATATATGTGTTCATTCTTGTAAATGGTGACATGTTTTATTATCATAGATGAGGAGCTCCATGGTAAAGATCTGAGGCTGTCGTGTTCTTCCACTGTAGATTATTTAATAATTTGAGAAATGTGCACAACCTGACAGTTTAATAGGCTAGTCATGTACATCTCTGGACCCCACCACCTTTTACTCAGAGTGGGGCGGAGGCATACTTGTTCAAGTATTGAACACTATCCAGTTGATACCACTTTCTCTGGTACCTGCAGATGATCTGGTATATTGCTTTACTTCACTGTTGGGATATGACAGGTACAAGAGGATGTTGTATAGCAACAGCTGCAGTCGACCACAAGCTTTTTAAAGGGCTGGGGGATGAGGAAAGGTAGAAAGATGCTGGTTGTAGAGAGCCTGGTGGAAAGAGGAAACAGAAACAGTGTACCCTGGCAATTCCAAAAGTCCGAATCCAGCTTCTGTTACTGCCATTGTAAAGAGTGCTGTGTAGATGGTAGGTATGTAAAATAAAACACTATGGAAGAAAAAATGATCTTTATTAATGTACTGTTACAAAAAAAGAGAAGAAGAAAATGCCATCTATGTAAAGTTAGAGATATGGACTGGACTTAAGATTCTGTACAAATGCAGTCGTTTGAAGGGTGCTTGTAAGTGTTGCTGTGCTTGATTGGATTACTTTGCAAGAGGACCTCAAGCATATAATGCACTGCTTCAATTGCAGAAGTTTTTAAACCTAGAAGAACAAACCACATGTAGTAGTAGTAGTAGTAGTAGTAGTATCATTGTTGACGACATCATGGTTTAAGGAGGTAAGAAGTGCAGAGTTTATAAAGAGAGCTCTGAAAATGTGGTGATTTCAAGCCTTATTTAGTAATCAGTTTTACTCATAAATGGGCTCCGAGTACCTTGTTTAGGAAAAATCAGTGTAGCTTAAGCGTGTTTAAATTGTTAGATCCGGAAGTGAGTGTACCATGTAGTTGAAGACTTGGGGGGTTTCTTCCTGTCATGTTCTTTCTTTTCTTGCTGTCTAACCAGCGTCCTACTACTGATTTGATGCTAGGATCGTCTTAGGTTGCTTAATAGCGACCGTGTGAATTTGTTCTGTCTAATAAGAAGACTTATGTAACTTCTAGGCTTTATCCTTTTGTTTTGATTGTATCTTTTGTAGTTCTGTTTGGAACTTTTTTATATTAAACTCAGGAAAAACTTAGGGTAAATTACGTAACAATATAAATCTGAGGGGGGAAAAGGCTCTTGTTTTCAAAGCATGTAAGAAGTATGCAAGTTGGTGCATATATCATGCGTGTTTGCCATTAACAGATCTTTGTATTTCCAGTGCCTTTTTATGCTGTTACTTCCTTTTTCTTTATGTAAAATCTCCAGTGCGTTCTTGGAAAGTAGGGCTCTGTACTTTAAACTCAGAAAATAGACTACTACTCTGCCAACAATTTTACCAGAGTTACTATTTCTGTGTTGTCATAGACTGCAGTTTCTTCAGAATGTACAGGATAACGTTGTTGTAGGGCATGGGCTGGTTGAGGTGAAACCTTACATATTGAGTTATATTTCTTGAACTGAGACTGAAATCTGATTGTCTTGCTTGTCTTCTTACAGTGATGAAAAATCTGAATTGTACTCAGTCCAGCTGGGAAATAGAGAAGCTGAGCAGTGACCTGAAAGTGCATAGTCTGGAACATGATCTAGAAAAGCTCAAGCAAGAGTGCAGCAGTCTCAGAAAGGAGTTGCAAAAATCCAAGCAGAAGGTACCTTTATTTTTAAAGAATTTTTGTGTTACTAGATTTGACTGTGTTATAGCGTTATTTTAAATCCCTTGTTCAAGCAAAAGAAAGAGTAAAAAAAGAGATACAAAGTATATAATTGAGTGATAGATTAACATCCCAGTAAAATTAACCTTAAATATTCTGATAGACTGGTTTGTTTCTTGGAAATAGTACACTTACATAGGTGAGAATTCCCAGACGTTGCTCACGTAACAACAAAAAATAAAGCTTTACAATTTCTTATAAGTAGCCGATTAGATTGAAGTGTTCTATCCTGGTATTTGTCTTGAGCTGGACTTCTTAGAAAGTTTGGGCAAAACCTGGTTTGTTTTTTGGTTTGGGTTTTTTTTTGTTTGATTGTTTTTTTTTTTCTTTTCTTTTCTTTTAAAACAATAGAATGCTTATGTTAAAAGATACCATGAACTTTGTTTGAGGAGCTCTAGCACTTTTCTTTAGGGTAGTTGCATGAAGCTTGTCAGAAAAGTGGATTTTTGTAACAAGGTTTCCAGAATCTTGCTGTACCTCTTTTAGCCTGGGGCAAGTGTCTGGAAATGTTTCTTTGGCTCTTTTTCCTTTGGGCATATTTACATTACTACAGAAATGTACTTTTGAAGCAAATATCCTAATCACCGCTGCCTACTGTGCCTTGCATTACGGAGCAATCAGAGTATGGGAACTGGATTCCTTTTGGATGAAACTAAGAAGAGGCACTCCAACCTCTCCTGGGCATTCAGGGCCCAGACTAGAGCTAGCCTGCAGTCAAGTCCTTCCCCCTGCTGCTCTCAAAGCATATATAGTTGGGGTGTTGGGTTCTCAGCACTGAATGTGTCTCTACAGACCTGCTGCTGTCATGCCACGCTCCTAGCTTACACGGACAGGCTTACGTGCGTCGATTGTCTTGTCTCAGGTTTAGTCTGTGTTTTTTCCACTAGGTGGGGATAAAGCACGGTACCTGGAAGGCATGTGAGGTGTTTTGTTAACTTCCATTACTGTTGGTTGTTGTTTTCACTTGTATCTGCAATTCTTTTAGGTGTTTTCAATAACTTGTAAATTCTGAAGGCATACTGTAACTTGTATGCAGTTCTGGTGTCTTCAGGTAGCTCTATAGAATAGAGTAACAGCTATATAAATAATTGAAGATTGCAGATTGTATTGAGAGAGTGAATGTTGCTAGAAAGAACAGACTAAAATAGCAGTTGTAAGGAATACTAGACGTGGCACTGTTTAAATAATGCTTCTGCCAGCTTTTGTTGCAAAGAACAAATATAAGAACAGCTTTTTTCTTCTTTTTTTTCTTTTTTATATCATTTCTTCTTGATCCTGGTAACTGCTTAATATAGGAAATAAAAAGGTACAAGTTTTCAAATGTGGGGTAATATAGTGCGACTTTTTTTTTTTAAACTATGAAATTGAATCTCTGATGGGTTGTAGTGGGAAAGTCTTCAGGAGGGGCAAAAATTGTCAGGTGAAGTACAGGGAAATGTGATCAATGGGCAATGACAAGTCAGCAGTGTTTCAAACTTAACTGGTATTTTCATTATTACTGTTTTTAATTACATTAGTTAGCATTTTCAGATGTTTTCTACCTTAGGCAAGTATACTTTCTATTTTTTTCTAGTTTTAGATATTCTTATTTGGGTTTTGCATTGTAGTTGATGCAGTGTGTACATTATATTGACAATGTATATAGGCTATTATGAAGCCACAGTACAGGTATAAAATTCGTAACGGCTTTGGCTAGAGGGAATGATAGTAGGAAGGGAACATGAAGAGAAGGTGTATGAATGGGAACTCATCACAGGTGAGGGTCTAATAGGAACATGACTAACGAAGCAAGCACAATGTTTGATTTGTTAAACAGTTCTGTTAACTTCAGCGAGGCTGCTTGTATGCATAATTTTAAAGCAGTCTTTCACACTCAAGGGGTAATTTATGTTCTGTCATAAAAGTAACTTGTAGAAGTAAATGTATACTGAAACAGTTTGCTTTAAGTTAAAGGTCTTCATATACTGGGGCAGGGAAAGAACAAGAGAAGACTGATTGATTACTTTTTTCTGAATGGAAGTCAAAAGCCTTTCTCAATTTTTGCTTTTCAAAGAATCACAAATTCCAAGAGCTCAGCTGTTTTTAAAAAAAAAAAAGAGAAAGAGAGAGTATGGTGGTGGCTGCGCAACGCTTTCATATAAATAGGTAGTTTAAGCATTTTTAAGTGGAAATTCTAGTAGAAGTCTTTATGTCCATTTTGAAAACCACTGCAGCCAATAGAAATGAAGACTACTTTACTTCTGAATTTCAGTATTAGCAAAGTTGTAGTTTTACTGCAGTATTTTCAGATGGAAGATCTGAAATCGTATGTTCATTCCTTCTCTATCTTCCCCTTGCTCTGTTATGCAGGACCAGGTTCAAGACAAAAATCCATTAAATGGAGATCTCCTTCAAAGGCAGGACATCCAGAGGTATGAAAATCAGGTGGCTTTCATGTTTACTGAGGGACAGTTATTTGAACAAGTAAATATTCTTGCGGCCTGTTCAAATGTGTTATTTCAAATTACATAATCTAATTTCAAGTCTAGGTATACTGATTTAGCAGATCATTGTAATTTTTTTTTCTTTGTTACATTGGTAGTCCAGGATGATGATGGTAAGCAAACATTTACATCTTCAGATTGTTGTACAGAAAATGAAAGTTAAATTACTTTTCTTAGTGCAGTGCAGTAATATTTCTACTAGAAGACATTTTAAAGGATTTTTTTTTTAATATTGAGGAGCCATTGTTTGATCTATTCAAAAAGAAATAGCAATTTTCCAGAAAAGTGCTACAATATCAGAAAGCATTTGTTCTCATTTTGCAGCCATTCAAATAATAATTGTGCTTATGATATAAACTCCTATATTATCCTGTGTTGAGTATGTCTGCTGTATTAGAAAGTATATATATCCTTTAATTCTTTATGCAAAAGAACAATTCATGAATGCATGAAAGTTCCCAAATGTTCTGTCTTGCAGAAGTGAAATACTAACTGCATCTCTTATAGCCAGTTACGCCTGTTCATGTACTTACACGATTTTCCACAAGAGGGAAGAGTGGTCTTTCATAATGACAGTTTAGTGTAATACCTTGTTGCTTACTTGAGTATTGAAGGGATGGAAAGGAAATCACTCACTAAAAGAAAACAGTACAGATAGTTCTTTTCATATGTTCTCTGGTGTAATGATGGTAATATTGTACGCGCTATATGCAAATTACACTTTCACCCTTTACCTTGACTGGATAGCTAGCTAGCTAACACTTTTTCTCGTGGTTTCTGCTGGAGCTTCATAGTCAGTCTTACACACCTGAAAAAAGGTGTTATCTCAAGGTACAGCAGTTATCTCTTTAATCTTCCAGAGGAAATTTATTCCACAAAGTGACGTTCAGGTGGCAACCATCTGAATTAGCGTATGTACAGTATTGTGTTTATTGTAACATGACATAAATAATGAATGTGTAATGTGTACTGAATATGTAAGCCCATCCAAAAATCTGTGGAAAAACACTTGGAAAACCTCCTTTGCGAAACATTTCTTGTAGCAAGCAATCCTGCTGTTTATGGGAGATGGAGGCATTTGCAGTTAGTTAACTTTTTGGAAAGTAATTATTTAACATTTGTCAGCAGCCTGCAAATCTGACTTTAAATTCTTGGTTTGCAAATCTATTTTACTGTAGATTTAGATAGGCTATCATATTCAAGGTTTATATTACACGTTAGAAGGCAGTATAGGATAAACTTCCAAGCACGTGGAATCTTTGGTTTTCAATTGCAAATTCCTTGAAAATTAGGCTTTGCAATGGGATTCTAGGTCACTATCCACAAAAACAATTAAATGGAATTCTGGTACCTGCATCCCTTTGCAAGATGCTTTTAAAAGCGCTAAATGCACGTTACAAAATTAATCTAAGCACTTTCCTTCTGGTTGGTGGCAGACACTGAGCTGTTCTTGTATTTACCACTTCTATATTAAATATTGGACAGTTCTGTTTTCATATAACTAAAGTTTGTTTAATCTTGTTTTTGAGACCAAAACACATGAATAAATGAAGTGTGGTTGCCACATCAACTTAATTTTAAAATTGTCATCTTTTAAAGGTTCAGAGAGCCAAACGGATTCTGCAGTAAAAAGGCCACGGGTTCAGCTGAACTTCTTGAAATATCAGTTCTGAAAATTTTAACTTTCTATCTATCAGAATTGCTGATACCTAATATATTACCGATTAAACTATCAGCTTTCTCTGTTCTTTAACACAGTTTTTGAATCTGCATGTTTGTATTCTGGGGAAATATTTCTGTGCATAGAAGGAAGCTTAATTTCTTTGTTTTAAGGGAACTCTTTCAAGGTTAACTTGCATTACAGAATGATAACTGTTTCTCAGAGCGCTTTTGAACACATTTATGTCTGATAAATTTCATGCAGGAGTGATCCTAAATTACCATTTTAGAGGGATAGAAATCTGTATATATGCATGTTTGAAAATACAGTTGTTATATAGCTTAGTAGTTCTTAGTCATCTCAACAATAGTTGGAGGCACCGAACTGTTTTCAAATAAATGTCTTTTAGGTGAATATAGTGAGGAAGGAAGAAATATTCTGAGAACTCTCATCCATGACACTTGTCCTCAATAAATGTGTTTCGGTAGAATGTCAAGCATTAAAAAGAAATTAAATCATTGATTTCATGTTTAAGTTATTGCATCCTTATGTCTTTGAACACTAAGTTAATTATTAATCAACATAAATGTGGTGTTCAGTGAGCCTTTTCTTGAAATTTTACCAAGGAACCTATGGTGATGCTGACTTTTCTGATTTTTTTTTTTTTTTTTTTGTTCTTGATTTTCTTACCAGCTAATAACCTGAAACTTCAGTGTTGGAACAGTGCTGCTGCTGCTAAATATGTTTCTCATATTATGCTGTCTTATCAGAGAATGAATTGGGTCGCTATTTTTTACATTGTCTGATAAGGCAGTGTATTAACATAAATTAGATGACTGGAATATGAAATAGTATGTTTTATATTTTAGTTTGGTCAGTTTGAATCTCAGGTATCTAGTCTGAATTCATTGTAGCAAAGTGAATGGTGTAAAGACCCAAATACTGGTTTTGACTGAATATTTAAAATTATGATCAATTGACATTACTAGGATCATAACACATGATGGTGTGTGTGGTTATTTATCAGAAGCCATTCAAAGTTAATACCCTACCTTGTTTGCAATCTAGTGTCCATTTAATATCTTTTTTTTAAAAGTATTCCTTTGAGATTACTAATTTTATGGGAAGACGGTTAGTTTCAAATAATGAAATTGGAGAATATGCTTCATATTGCTTTCCATTTGGGGAACTTGAAATTATTAGTGTCATCTAGTATGTTAATATATAATACATTATATATTGTAATATGCAGGAGTCAAATAAAATATACAAAGGTCCATCAGTTTAAGATAATTATCAGTACTGCTCAATTCATTTTCAATTATGGTGCTCTAGCAAAATTTGCAGTGTATGTCAGGCAAAAATGATTTATTAAGTTAATGCTTTGATAAGCATGTTAATAGGCATGAGGGTGCTTTAGAGGTGGCAATTATTTAACTTTTTAAAAATTTTTGTTTTGAAAGTGTGCAACAAGCATATTGGGAACTGAAGAGAGAAATGTCTAATTTGCATCTAGTGACTGACGTGCAAGCTGAGATTCTACGAAAACTGAAACCAAACCCAACAGCAACCAAGAAAGGCAAGTCAGTGTTTGCAGTAACAGACCTTATAAACACAAACCGTTGATTCAAGCTGTACCATTTTAAAAAGCAACTAGCTATCATATCTTATCAGAATCTCATCAATTGAAGTTGATAAGCTAGACCGTATTATGGTTCCAGCCTACCCATTTTCTGCTTTTGCTTCTGTCTCATACTGGTCAACTTCACACATAAAGGTGTTGCTGATGTGTTTTTTCTTCAGTACTGTATTCTGTTCCCCTTGTGGCTTTTTTCTCAGTCAAGTGTTGCTTATGTGCACAAGGCTGAGGTGTTAAGTTTACTCGTATTTGACCTTTTACCACAACTACTTCATATTAGGGGGGAAAAAATCTTTTTGCAAACGCAGTCTTATTTTCCCAGTATAGCATATATAAAGTATTAATTCGGCAACATTTTAAAATCAGACTTTAATAGACTGAAATTCCCTTATGATTGCATATTTCTTTATGTTGGCGTTCAGAAAAGTTGTCTTTATAGCAAAATGCTATGCAAGATGACATTTTCTGAATGTCAAAATACTGGGGTTGCAAAACTGCCTTATTTCTGCTGCTACATTGCAAATAATTAAGGGGAAAATAATTTCCACATAAAGTATATATAATTTCTGTGAGCAGTTCATCAGATGGTTCTTCTGTTTCATACCTGTGTTTCTCTCAAGCCAAATGCTTTACGAGAGAGCGTTCTTACTCTGGTGGGGCCAGACTATCAGTCTGACTGTCTATCGCAGTGTTTATTTCCTTTGTTTTCTGCTCACTTCAATTGTGGTATTTACTGGGTTCAAAATACAGAAGATGCCGGTGAAAGACAGTGAACGTGGTTACAATATATTGGTGAAAGTCTCCGATGTCCCTGTCCATTAGAAGATTAAGACATTTTGTTTCTAAACAGCTTTGATTGGCTTGGTAAGGTAATGATAGGATTCACCTCACCTCCAGGTCAATCACTGCCTCTGTCTGTGGCCAGCAGTGATTAATGATCACTCTCTGCTACTTGGCTGATAAACTATCAACACACTTTGTAGACTTGGTCATGTTGTTACCAGGTGAGTCCGTGTTCCTGCAATTCTGAGACACATTTGTCAAATAACTTCAGCAGAGAAACTGGGAACTGAATGAGTTTTTAATCCTTAAGTCTGTCGAGGTTTGATGTGATCATGGAGTATCTTTCTGTCCTTATTTTTAATTTGGAGTTATCTGCCTTGCCACTACACAAGTACTGATTTTTCTCTTCTCCTGCTTGGTGAACAGTCTGATTTTTCTGCAGTTGCTAATGCAGTTGTACATCCACAGCTATAAAAGGCATTATTGATTAATTGGGAAGGAATGGATTTTTGCTTTTTGCTCTGTAGGCTTTTTTCAGTATTTTTTCAGAAGCATGTGAGAGTGGACAGGTTCGGTAGAAATGAAAACTGTTTTTATTTTTTGTTTACCTTGCTTGTCAGCCACACTTATGGATGCAATGCAGATATATCTGTGCTTGTATTTATAGAAAAATCTTGGCTTATGCAAAATATGAGTAGAATTAACTTAAAACTTCTACTTCCTATACCTGCAGTACTAGCTATTTTACCATATACAAACTAGTTGCCGCTATGAGAGGTGCGTGAAGTCTGCAGAACACAATGTATTCATTTTTCTATGTGTGATGTTAACAGTACCAGTTAACGTGGATTCTACTTAGCTGTCATTTATGTATGGAGGCATTTTCAACAAATGTGTCCCCGCTTATGGGTTTTTTTACATTTTCAGTCCATTTTCAGTGTATTCCATTTTTCTTGAAATTCTAACGGTCTGTAGACCTCAAATTGCTTTTTACACCCGTCAGCACAAAGAGGCTGAATCCAGTTCCTTAGCAGGTCTTTCAGTTATGATGCCTGTGCTATTGGAAAGTGCTTTCGGCTGACGTTTGCAGATTGGGTACCGCCTTTTAATTCTTAGTGACAAATGGTAGTTGTGTTCTTTGACCAAGATACTGGCTCCTCTTTCTGTCACTTAAGAACTAACGTTACAAATCACAGTTCGTACTCAAGTTTCATAGCTGTTCTAGAAAACTACCCATAAGACGTCAGTTTCTTTAACTGCAGGAGTCATTACATGTTTACATAAACTATTGGCCATCTGTTCAGATGTGTGTTGCAGGTGCAGCTCTTTCATTTTGGGTAGATGCTGTTCTGTTTCAAAATCCTCCCCTTCCTAGCATGGTTTAAAACTCCCCTGGAATTTCAGAAAGCTCAACATTGCGGTCTGTCGCTTTACTTTCAGAAGCCAGACGGCAGCGGAGCACAGGGGACCTGTGAACACCATGCGTTTCCCTCTTACTGCTTCATGGACAGGGAGGATTCAGGTTCTTGGCAGCCTGAGAACACAACTTGTTAAAAGAATCAGTAGAGTAGGAAGAAGCATGCTATGTGTAAGCAGTGTTCTGAATCTGGTTGATTTCTCCAAGTGCATGAAAATCCTCTCTGTTTCAGCATTCATTCCAGTCTTGTCAAAAAGATTATCAGTTCATTGGTGTTCAGGTGGGAACTGGGAGGTTTTCGTCGTGTTGGGCATGTTTTAGACATTGCAATTTCAGGGTCTCTGGTTCACCTTGCAAAATCAGACTGAGGAGGTTAGGATGTTCGGTTCGTAACTTCTGAGCAGTTACTGAAGTAAAATACGGTCTGAAAATTTGTAGCTTGAAAACACTGGGTTTAACATACCTGCTATACTGTAGTACATTTGGAGTGTATGAAAAATGCGTTAGATAATGTCATTTTAAAATCTTTTTTATCTTTTTTCTTCAGCTGCCTCTGCTGTACCAGTACAATGTGTTGACTTGAGCATTTCAAAGCTGAATTTGACACCTGGGGTAGTCTATAAAAAACTCTCACAAAATGATGAAGTACTCTGCAATGCTATGTCTGCCCCTCTGCCGGGATATTTAAAAACCCCATCTGAAAGGGTGACTCTACAAGCATGGACAGATGAGAGACCCGTTCCAGTTGACAGCAAAACGTTTCAGGAACACCATTGTTGTGGAAAGAGCTCTCTGGAAGATAATTCCTGGGTATTTCCAAGTCCTCCGAAGCCTAATGAGAATGTGTTTTGGGAAATAAATAAAACAACTTTGCTAAACTGTCCAGCAGATTACCTGGATCAGTGTAATCAAAACTGTCTGCACAAGAGTTAAGCAATTTTTAGAATGAACTGAGGCATTTTTAGAATGGTTCTGAATAGGCACCTTAACGCTTGAACTTTTAAAGGGGGAAAACAAATTGCCTGAAATGTTCTTTATTTTTAATTCTAGTTCCAAAACAGAAAGACTGGTCTTCCTCTGCTGTAAATCAGGAGCAAGTTCCTTGAAGTTAAAGCTGTGCTGGTATAATGTAAATATAAAGAGATCTAGCATGGGGCCTAGATAGTCTTGTACTGCAAATAGCGTACATTTGGAAAAGATGACACTGAAAAGTGAGTTCTTGGAATAAAACAAAGTAATCCAGTTCTGTATTTGTTTGCTATTTGTATGTTATCAAGAAAATACTTGGTATCCTGTGTTGAAACTTATACCAGCTCTGAGCTTATTTTTTGGCAGTGTTTTTTTTCAAAGACATAAAATGAAGAATTGGATTATCTCTCGTTTCCTCCTTTCAGTTAACTTTCTGATTCCTCTGGTTTAGAAATGCATTTTTACATAATTTTGAACCAAGAAAGGTGAGTTTGTTGTTTTTTTTTTTTTTGTCAAAATCTTGATTTATATTGCATAGTGGCAAGAGGAAAATCACTCCTAGGCTCTCCTGTTTAGATTGCACCATTTTGGGCCTTATTGTGAATTACAAAGGATCATAAGTAATGCTGCTGAACACACTGAGTCCTGGATGTTCAGCTTTTTTCCCTCAGTTCATGCTGTAGGAAACCGACGTAATTCTGCGCACAGTGGTGCCTGCCACAGCATCATCCTGTCCACAGTGCAGTTATCCTTATTGTGCCTCCTTTGCACAGCACCAGAACCTTGACTTTGTATTTGTGTGGTGGTGAAGCCTACTAACCTTTCTTTTATTAAAGAAACAAAGCCTTAATTTGATCGGACTAGGTGTTGTAGCATTGTTGATATACATAAGAAGTATTTTTGTGGTATCTTTGGTATGCCACTAACAGCTAGAGTTATTTCAATTGCAACTGCCTGCTTTATAGATTATGGGTGTCTAAGTACTTTTTTTTTTTTTCCCCTCTTAAGGCCAAGAACTGTTTTTAGACAAATACAATTTATGCCTTTTTTTCTTTTTTAAAACTGCTCTGCTTCATATCTGGCTTAATACAAAGGGTTAAGTGAAATACCTTTGCCTGCTCGATACATTGAAGAAAAATGCTATGTATTTTAGATCCGTGATACCTAACTTGTAATGGGTGGGAAGACACTTAATACTAAATATGTTATTTACAGATGGGTGGGTGGGTGAAGTATTCAACTTTGCAGGTCCAGCTTAAGATCAGTGTAATAAAAATTAATTTCTCAGCTTTTTAGTGGCAAATTATCTTAAAATTGCTTGCAAATACATGAGGAAGCTATGACTTTAGCATAGCTGTAGTAATGGTGGGCTGCAAAAGCGTTACCAAGGTGCTACATGACCAGTGTGGTTCCAGACGCTTTCTTCCCTGTGGAGTAAGTACTTCGTATGAGGCCCATCTTCTTCTCCTCTTTCAGTTTGTCTATATCAAAGTCGAAAAAATGCCTTCCAGATACCTCCTACTGTATTAGTGAACAGCATACATAAATAATGTTTCCCATTCACCAGAACTTGTTTTTATTTTTCTATTATCTTGCTCACGTATACTGGCTTGTCTCTGATTAATGGAAATGGTGTCAGATGCTGGAATTTATTCTGACCAATGAACACAGCTGACTCAGGGGAGTACAATCTCTTGCAAAGTAATAGAACAAAACCCAATATGCATAAAACAAATCCAAGTCACTAGGCTTTAGCTGATAGAACCAACTACCTGTGTAATAACAACGCAGCAGAAAACATTTCTCATGTGGCTGCATAAGCTATATGGTATCTAGTTCTAATGTAGCTTACTTTTTGGGGTTTCCCACCTCAACATTACAGAGGTTTTTTATTAAGTAATGTATTATCCAACAGGCATCAACATGATTAATACTTTGATTTGTGCAATGAAGGAATTCTGCTGTGTAAGATTTTAAATAAATTTATTTTTCTTTGAAATTGGTTTCACTTACAAATCTCCTTTCAGTATTTCGCACAAAATTTTTTACTCAGTTTTAATTTCTTGATTGTGTATAAAGGTCATTCCAAATACAAACAATTAATTTGAGGTTCATCCTCCTCCATTCAGGAAAAACCCAAACATCCTCTGTAGACTGCTTTGATGTTATTCTGGGAAAGCCATTCTCTTAGATGTTGAAACCAGAAGGACTTCGTTACCATAAGCTACAGCGTGTTCCTGGGGTTTGACTACTTGTGTCAAAAGGTTCCTGGCCGGCCTGTCCTGCGTAACAGGGAAACTTAGCATTAAGCTTCTCCCTGCAGTGCCTGAGAATTTCTGGGCTTTGCCTTTGACTCTCGGTTTATCTTCTGTGCTGCCTCCCGCGCCGGAGGAGGGAGCAGTGATGTTTGCCGAGAGGGACTTCAGAAGAACTGCTGATGCCTGAGAGCGGAGGGCAGGATGACGGAGAGGTTGCTGTAGGCAGCATTTCCAATCCACTTGCTCGTGGCTGTGGCCAAACCGTAACATTTGAAAAGGAAGTCCCCAGATTTGAAGCCACTTGGGAGCCAGCTGGCTTGTGAAGCATCTGTTGGTCTGGAGCATACAATCATTGACTCAGGATGGAAAAGTCATTTAAATCCATGCCACTAGTGGCTTACAGTGCTTTTTCCATTTTCAGAAGTGAAAGCTTTTCATCACAGTGACAGCAAATTACATGCAGAAGTAGCTGTAGTAAAGAGGTTCTGGTGTTTTGTGTGCACATGTGCATTTGTTAAATAAAACCGTAAAATTGCATAAAGGAAGGACCAAAGTCCTCAAGTAAGTATGTTAAATGACACCGGAAAAAAAAAAATGCACTTGAATGCAAACTTTGAACATTTTAAAACTTCACCCAACCCACTGATTTGACAATTTTTAATTTAAGAAAGCACTAATTCCATTTAACAGAAATGGAAGACAGCTTTTGGGGCTGGAGGAGGTTGTTGCTTTGCACGTTTAAGTGAGCATATGGCAAGCTGATGAAATATGTATTTGGATATTCACGAAATTGGCCTAACCTTCTAATAACTCGTATGTAAACTTCCACTGTTTGGTTCATTTTAAATATTTTTAAAATCTGATCATTTTAAGTCTCCCTGACAGTTTTGTGGGTTTACAACTGATTAGTTTTCCTCTTGTGAACCAGCCATACTGAAGAAAGCAAACTCCCAAATTAGCTGTGATGCACTGTCAAATGTTTACAGCTGGAAAAAGACAAGAGCAGTACTAGACATATGGTGGAGTTACAGTAAGACCATACCCATTCCAAATAATTTAACACAGGCCCCTGTAAGTATACAATGATGAACTATCCTGGTGTGATGCAAAGCAGATTTAATTTTATTTCAAAAACAGCTTGCAGTAGACTTTGAGACTCCTACGCAGACACCTGTGTTTTTAATGATGCTGTGGCCTGGTAAAGGAAGACTGAAAAGCACCGGTACCTGACTGACTCGCCTGCATTTTCTTCTGATCTTCAGACAGGCCCCATGAAGAACAGTGGTCGCAGAGCAGTAAGGTGTTTCCTTGTTGCTTTGTGTAGTTTGAATACAAAAAGGCATGTGGTTTTTTGGGGGTTTGTTCTATTGCTTTGTTTTTTTAAGGGTCAGGCTTTTGTCCCTTTCTGTAGGGGGGTGACGTGCTACTTACAATTGTATAAACATAGGACAGAGGACAAAAGTATTTCATTTTTTTATTATCAGCACTAAAGGTAAACCCTAATTTTAATCGAGTTGCAAATTCCCAAGTCTGATAAGCAGTTGAACCATTTTTTTAAAAAAATCTGTTCTCTGTAGTAAACGTGTTGTGATGTGAACTGAGATCAGTGTCCAGCAGAATTCATTTCATTATATTTTTAGATGGAAGAGACAAAGTGGTTCAAACATCAAGACAATTCGGGATACAGTAATTAAGTGGTAAGATGATGGTGTTTGCGTATGGATGTTTGATCTAGGGGAGAAGCATGAAAGAAATAACCAGGTGCTTATTGTTACTGATTTTTAACTAGATGGAACACTTAACATTTCAACTGTATTTGACCTTTTTGGGACCAGCAGAATAAAGAGAGAACACAAGCTTGCAGGAATTACTTGCGGAGGAGTATGGCTGTACTTAGTATGAGGCAGAATGGGTTTCTGGCTTACAGATTAGCTGCTGGGTGAGGACTCGGAGACTGCAATGGTAGGTAGGTAGTTCCACTCCTCTTTGAAAACCCTGTGCATTACAGAATGCCACTCATCTTTCCTCAGAGTTTTCGTTTTACTCTGTGAAGGCAAAGTTTTTAAGCAAGTATATGACACCCTCTTCCTCCTTCCTTTTAGACTTCACATTTGTAGGGGGCTTCCCTCAGGGGTTTGAAGAGAGCTTTAATACACTCAAAGAGTGTAGCCTGAACCGGGGTGCTTGCCAAGTTCTCCCAAGTGCTACAAAGAGGCCCCTTTCCTGCAGAAACTCTGGCAGATGCCTTGCTGCACTGTGTGAGGGTGCTAGGTGACAAATCAGTCTTCTCGCTTTAAGACCTTATTCCATCAATCAATAGTGCCACATAGCGGATGGTTTTAAACTGGCTGAGGACATGGTTCCCATTAAAGGAGGTAAGCACGGGGTGCAGGCTAGTTGTACGGCTACAGTGAAAGCCACGCAACTTTGTGAAAGGTTCTAGTTGTAACAGGCAGTCTTAGAATTGGAACAGCAAACACTTGGTAATGCCGCCTTAATTTTTAAGAAGGTCACATGTTAGAAAACATCAGATGCTTCTGCAAATACTAGCTATGATGGGCTAGCGGCATTGCCACGCTTCAGACTTTGGCTGACCTACTCGAGTTAGTCCCTGCCTCTCCACTTAATTAATCTTTTTATACTAATAGGCTAACGTGAAAACACTGGAGACACACCTAGACTAATTCCACCAATTGTCTACTCCTGCAAAGAATAATAAGAATCCTGCAGAATTGGTTTCAAAATGAAAAAACATGAAGAAACATCCATTACTTAGAGTTGCAATCCCCGGTTTAGACAGAGATGGCTAGGTGAAGTACTGCATGTCTGCACCAATGGCAACTCCCTCATCGCCTACAGCTGGCTACTCTCAGTAAGTGCAGGCAGCTACATCTTTTGGTTTTTTGGGAGGTGGAGGGGCTTAGGGGGGAAGACAGCCAGGCTTCCCGAGCTATACCCTCTCGTCATTCGTGAGTAACTTCTGACAAAATAGAAGTGCTTTTTAAAAAATACTCAAGATGTAACAAAAAAGCTTCCAGTTCACTGCTGAAGTTCAAAGCTGAAGGCTTTGTCAATACTACTGATGTTTTCTTACATTGATTAGAATCTAGGGCTGCTTCCTGTTAACCTGAGTAGGAAGGAAAGGTTGCAGCTGAGTCAAAAACAAAACCAAAGCAATTTACTAGTATGAGTTTGTCACTTCATAGTACTCATTCTTTCATTTAAACTTTAAATAAAAGATGTAAATGCAATTAAAATACAGGATACTGCAGAAGACATTAAGTAAGTGAAAGGTGTGAAATCAAGAATTCAAAACTAGGAAACATCACGTTAAGGCCACGGGTGTATTACAGAGGAAGCTGATGGCAGAGCCAAGGGCAAAGCCCAGCTCCAAATGCCACAGCAAACAAAGGAGGAGCTGCAATAATGCAGTTCTCCCTTGCACACACAACAGTGTAGGTAGAGAGAGAAAGGAATGGCTGACACCGTAATTCACGTGCAATTTCGGGCTTGACAGTAGAGCCTGGTTATCGGTGCAGAAGTGAGTTGTTACAGTCCTTCACATAAAGCACATACAGAACTGTGGGGGAGTAACACCTGCAGGTTAAACCAGGCTTTGTTCCACTACAGGCATTAATTCCTTCCCAGCAGTGAGGTTCCCCTCACGTGCAGAACATACTTTCTGCTAAGCCAGGAAAGGAGAAACCCATTGCAGGTGCTGTTGCCTGTGTTCACCAGCTGTGGTGCCAACCTGAGGTGAGCCCTCAGTGCAGGCACATACCACTAGCAGCACACGCCACTTGCCTCTAAGAGAATGCTCACCCCAGCCCACATCCTCTTTGGAAGTGCTTTTGACAAAAATTACAAACACCCAGGCTCGCTTTCCAGAGGTCCCAGATTTTCATAGTGGGATAACAGAACAGTCGCTGTCCCTAAAAAAACATTTCACCATCTACCTTATGTTTCCTTTTTTCTAAATACATACAGGGAAACAACTAATTTTCCACTGACTGATTTGGAGTATTTTTATTTTCCAAAATGCTTGAACTGAGGAGCCAAGAGCAAGTACAGGTGTAGAATAAAGTTTTATTCCACAAAAGTTCTTTTAAGGTGGTTAGTTTTAGAGCTGAGTGCCACTTGAATTTGCCTAACAAGGCAGAATGCTACACATCTTTTCAGTTTTTCATTCACAAGCATTCCCCAGTCCTCCAGCCAATCTGCTGTGTAATAGCAGAAGCATTATTATTATTACTCCAGTAAAAGGCATAGAATAAAGGGCAAGGACTAACCTGCAACGTTAACTTAAGTACTTCACATACATGTGTCTCAAAGTCTGATTTGAATTTCCTACTTGAATAGCTTTAGAGCAGTACTGGTTTTGTGGTGAAACGGTACTAAAATGAACAAGTCAAATTTTGCATGTTCTGATGGAAAATCCTACTACTTACTCAGGCAAAAATCTTTTTTTGTGAAATCAGGACATTAAAGTTACCATGTGAGTAAGTCTTCTAAGTGCAGCCTTTCCTTGTAAAGAAATTTTTTCTTTCAAAATGCTTCAAAAGATACTCCAAAATAGTAGTACAAAGTTTTACAGGCTATCTCTGTTATGTTAGGGAGTGCTTTGACTGTCTAG
>NW_009202766.1:0-2434 GCF_000690835.1 Fulmarus glacialis | reverse complement strand
CCCAGAAGACAAGCTGGCATGTTTTTTAAAGCATGAGAAAGGTTGAAATGAGGAGGTAAACCAAACCAGAAATAAGGGCTGGTTGCAGACGGCTCTGCCTACCCCTCCGTGGGGGGACACGTGTGCTGCCCACGCCGCGTGGGACCGCGGGTCCCTGGGAGAGATGCTGGTGGCAGAGGATGCCCGGGCAGAGCCAGGCTCTTTGGGGAGACCCTGTTCACCCGGCTTCAGCTTCCCGGAGAGCTGCAAACCTGCCTCCGCTTCGTGGCACAACTGCAGCAGCTACAGGGACTGCATTATTTTACACTCACCCAGCACAAACTTAAAAAGACAGTAATACTTGTTACAATGGCAACATGAAACACAGAAACAGCCAGTAGTGAGTGCCAAATGCTGGCCTCTGGGCCAGTTTAAGTCTTTTTTTTATAAATCAAAATGCCTTTGCATTTGATTTATATGATTGTTGCCTTTGCACCCCAGCCCGGGCGGGATGCTCGGGGCAGCGGGGGAGCTGGGCTGGGTGCCCTGCTGCAGAGCAATGCCCAGCAATGCCCGGGAGGAGCGGGGAGAGGGGCGGCAGGAATCTGTGCCAGCGGTTCCCCCGTCAGTGACCGCTGCTCGCTCACTGGGCACGTCTCCCATCACCTCCATTCCTCCTCCTTGTTTAACCGGCGGCCTTCCCCGCCTCCGCTAACAAACTGCCGTGCAATTTACTTTTTGAAATTATTTCAGCACAACAGAAACAATACGTACCTGTCAAGAACAGACATAGCCTGTTATTTTGGAAGTTTTCTGACTTTAAAAGGGGTAAACTTGAAAATGTCATGAGCAAGAAGTATGGGTTTAAAGTCTGACCACCACTCCCTGGATAATTCGGATTCAGGACAGTGGCGGTTCCCCACTGGACCTTGCCGTAAAGCAGCAGTAGCTCATTCACTGAATTACGTTTTCTAACAGGGGTTACCAGCACTGGAAATACTCCTTCCTCAGAAGCCAGGGGGATTTCTGAACGATTCTTGCTTTCTGGGACCTGGATGGACTGGATTTATTTTGAGACTAATTCCCTTCCAAATTTTGCTCTGATTAAAATCAACGCTGAGCACTGCGTTGTGAGGCTTGGCATGGCCGGGAGCCAGTGGCTGCCCCCGGTGTGTGCCGGCACCGGGTGCTCCCAGCACAGGGTGGCCTCGGGGGCCGTTTGTTTTGGAGCAGAGGATGCTCAGGCTGTGCTGAGCACAGTCACGCTGGGTTAACCGGTGGGAGTACGGGGGGTGCTGAGCCCAGTTGTATGGTTAAAATGCACCTGAAGCTTCAGGCATCCCTCCCTGTCTGTCTCAGGGATGAACAGATGGATGCATTTCCCTAAATACTCTAAATAAAAAGTTAATGTCTTCAAATTACTAATATGTATATTGCCAGGAAAAATATAATGAGATAAAGTGTTGGCTTCCCTCTGCTCCCAGCACAGATAAATGTTTGAGTCATCAGGGGATGCTGAAAGCCCTGAGCCATCAACTCCAAACTGCCCGTCACATGAAAGCAGGCACACGGGGGCTTGCAAACACCCTGTGTGCCAGCCTGGGGAGCTTAGCTCTGGCGTGCAGGGCTGCCTGCCCGCAGCGCAGCGAGAGGAGAGGCGGAGCGAGACTTTTATACTCATGTTTATACTTTTTACACTCTCATATTCTCAGACAGGCACCCAGATTACCCCCGAGCTTCAGGTTCTGCTCTGCTGCACGAAGGATGCTGCGAAGGATGCTGCTTTGCTGCAGGAAGGATGCTGCGAGGGTCCCGGGGCTGTGGCTGCGTTAGAGGCACTGCAGGCAGGAACGGCCCAAGTGACATCGGTTCAGGTGGCAGCCCAGCAGGCTCAGGGATGCGTTTCTGGCGCAAGGAGGGGAGTTCAGCTCCTCGGTCCCCAGAAGAAGGACATCGGGCAGAGCCCCGTGCTGCCCCCCTGCCTTGACAACTGGCTTGTGCTGCTCGAGGACCACCTCGGCTTTAGGGACAGGAGAGGTCCCCTGTCCCTGCCCAGGGCTGGTACCTGAACCCGGGAATGGGAGACTACGTTGAGTGGGGGGGGATTTCCGTGGTGCCAAGGCCTCCTTGGTGCTGAGACAGGGCGTCAGAGGCTGCGCGGGCAGCGCCTGGGTGCAGCTCCTCCCGTGACGCACGGCCCTTCCTCGTCGGCTTCAATTCATTGTGTTTAGAAAGCCCGGCGAAAACACGAGTGTTCCCCTGAGGAACAGCTTTCAAAGGCTGTTTGCTGGAAAATGAAAAGCCTCTTTTTTTTTTTTTTTTTTTTTAATTGCGAGCTTTCGCTGCGCGATGGCGGGGAACAGAAACCTGCAGTGGAGCTGGGCCATCACTGGATGTCAGTGTTGATTCACGCAGGGACAGGCACGAGTGTGTGTGTGTGGGGTGTCTCGGTCCC
>NW_009202765.1:0-517 GCF_000690835.1 Fulmarus glacialis | reverse complement strand
GTCCTTTTGGGTGGTACCACCACCACCGCCCGCATGAACATCCCGTCCCGGCACCCCGGGTCTCCGCACCATACCTTCACAGGGAAATAATCCCGAAAGTGCCTCCACACGGGCCATCGCCGCAGGCACGGCAGCCTCCTGCCACCTGCAAACCGGGGAGGGACCGCAGGAGATGACGCCCACCCCAACGGGCAGCAGGACCCGCGGGAAACACTCCCCGCGGACCCACCGCTTCCCTCTTCCGTGATGATGATAGGGGCGAGGAGGGAAAGACCAGGGGGCCTGTCTTTTTTTTCTGGGGTGGACCCAGAGAAAGGGGGGACCCCAGACCCCATCCTGCTGCAAAGCTGGAGGAAGGGGGGGCTCTGCCCGTCCCCACCTTTCTCTGGCGTGTCCCAGTCGAAGATGATCCAAGCCAGGTAGAGTGCGGAGATGGGCCAGAAGCTGGTGAACACCAGGTAGATGAGGAGCAGCAGGCTCACGGTTCCTGTGGGAGCCAGGGAGGGGGGTGAGCGCG
>NW_009202764.1:5091-7192 GCF_000690835.1 Fulmarus glacialis | reverse complement strand
CTCACCCTCCGCCCGCAGCTCCCCCCCGCCTCCGGTTTTGCCCTTTTCCAGTCCCCTCGCAGGACACGGCCACGCTGGCGTGGGAGGAAAGGGCTGACACTTACTGCAATTTCGTCTCCAGCAGGTTCAGCTTCTGCTGGTCGACGTAGCGAGAGAAGAGGGAGATCAGGTTCGAGGGGATGGACACCGGCTTGGCCAAAGCCGCCTGAGGGATCCGCAGGAGCTCCCGCGTTGCCATGAGCATCAGCTCCGTCCTGCCGGAGAGGGACACAGGAGAAGGGAGGAGTGAGAGCCGTTGGGTGCTCGGGGAGCCGAGCGCTCTCCAAATCATAGAATCATAGAATCATTAAGGTTGGAAAAGACCTCTAAGATCATCGAGTCCAACCGTCAACCCAACACCCCCATGCCCACTAAACCATGTCCCCAAGCGCCTCATCTACACGTCTTTTAAATACTTCCAGGGATGGGGACTCCACCACTTCCCTGGGCAGCCTGTTCCAAGGCCTGACCACTCTTTCAGTAAAGAAGTTTTTCCTAATGTCCAGTCTAAACCTCCCCTGGCGCAACTTGAGGCCATTTCCTCTCGTCCTATCGCTGGTTACTTGGCAGAAGAGACCAACCCCCACCTGGCTACAACCTCCTTTCAGGGAGTTGTAGAGCGCGATGAGGTCTCCCCTCAGCCTCCTCTTCTCCAGGCTAAACAGCCCCAGTTCCCTCAGCCGCTCCTCATCAGACTTGTGCTCCAGGCCCTTCACCAGCTTCGTTGCCCTTCTCTGGACACGCTCCAGCACCTCAATGTCCTTCTTGTAGTGAGGGGCCCAAAACCGAACACAGGATTCGAGGTGCGGCCTCACCAGGGCCGAGTACAGGGGCACGATCACCTCCCTACTCCGATCCCCTCGGGGAGGACCGGGGTGCCCCGGGCTACGCACACCTCGTGGCGTTTCGGCACTGGAACCGAGCAGGAGGGCGGTGCCGTGCCCCCGCACACCGGCCTCCCCACGGGGCAGGGTCCTTGAGGCCTCATTGAGCTTCCCCCGCACCGAGGCCGCTCTGCGGGGCCTGGCCTCCTGCAGAGGGCAGCCGCCTTCCCCCGGGACTCGTAACGCGGCGACATAGGAGTTTGCGGGGACGCTCGAGCTCCGGGGGAACAGCGGTAATGCCGCATCACGCACCTCGTGCCACGGGCTAAGCGAGATTTGGCAAAATCTCTTATCTGCTCAGGCTAAAAGGGCTACGGCTGCTCAGCTAGGCGCGACAGCTTCCCTGCACCTCTGAGCTCTGAGGGACCGGTCTCGGCATGTCCCAAGCTGTATCTACTGTGTTCTCCCTCTGCCTCAGGCCTGCCTTTCTCTCTTTCCTTCAGCACCGTGGCTGTTTCCAGTGCTGCTGCCGAGAGACAGCAATTAAACCTCCTTCTTCATCAACTCTGCTTCCCGAGTCCTTCGGACCCTGCATGGTGCAGCATCCGACCCCGACGGCGTCGCCGCCTTCCCCCAAGGCGCAGCCGAGGACGGGCACTCACCACTGGTTGTCCTGCATTAGCTCCGTGTTGGCGTCCGAGCTCTGCAGTTCCTCCCCGCGGCTCAAGACCAAGTACAGCAGGGACAGGCCGAACTGCGGGGAGAGAGGGAGGAGATGTCCTGCCGGCGCCGTCACGAGCTGTCGCCGGCCTCCCGAGGGCTGTTGTGCCTCGTGAGGGCGAGCTTTCCTTCCTCCCCCCGCTCCTCCCGTCCGAGCATTTTTCGGCCGAGTCTGAGAATCACCTCCACCTCCCAATCCTCCCAGGGACGGTGGCACAAGCAGGAGGATCCCGGGCTGCCTCTGCAGCCCCCTGAGGAGGAGGAGGAGGCGGCAGCTGTTTATGGGCCTGAATCCCGGCAGGCATTGTGGACGGCTGCGTGAGTGACAGACCACACTCCCTGCCCAGCTCAGAGGGACGTCTTCACGAACCCCCGGCAGAGGAGCGGCGTTCCCGCCCTGGATTTCAGGGCAGGAGTCTGCAGCCCAGCGGGACAGACAAAGGAACCGGCTGTCAGACTGCAGCGGAGTCCCAAGCCAGCTCAAACGGCTGATTAATCTACCAGACACCCTCATTAAT
>NW_009202764.1:4638-4928 GCF_000690835.1 Fulmarus glacialis | reverse complement strand
ACGGCTGCATCCAACTCTGCCATCCAGTGCCGGCAGGCTGCCGGGAAACTCGGCTTCCCAACTACGGGAAGACATCAGGACCTGCCGGAGCGGGAGGAATGAGATGGCACCACCTGCCCCGGGGAGCAGAGCGAGGGAGAGGGGAGCACCTTGTTTTGGAGCACAGCAGTGAGGTGCAGGTTGGTGGGTGCTGGCGCGGTCGCGCTCTGAGGTAGGTTCGTTAGCTGCTGCACAAGGCTGGTGACTGTCCCCAAGGGAAGGTGGGAGAGAACGGGCGAGAAGGGCCTCAA
>NW_009202764.1:633-4506 GCF_000690835.1 Fulmarus glacialis | reverse complement strand
AGAGAACGTGCGAGAAGGGCCTCAACAGGCAGGGCAGCACCTGCGGAGAGAGAAGCGGAGGAGTCGGGAGCTGCGGCAGCAGGGAGACGCGCTTCCCCGTGTCCGGTTGGTTGCCCCGGGGCCTCACGGACCCCAACAAGACGCTGCCTCGCTGCTACCCGCACCCCAGCAGCGCCTCCGCTTTCAGCCCCCCTCACACGCTGAGGGTGGGACTTGCTAACAGCATCCCCACAACGGCACAGGCCCGCTTTAAATCCAGGCAAGTCTTTTTCCTTCTTGAATCATCTCCTTTCTCAAAACAAGCTGGGATTTATTTCGCGGATGCCTGTATTTTTGTTTTACACATAAAAAAAAAAAATTTGCAAAGGACAGCTGAGAGCACGTTCCTCGGAAGATGCTGGCCTCTGCTCTCTGTCTCTGGAAGATGGAGTCTCCCGTTGTCACCCGATGAGTCAGAGACGCAGCCCTTTAGACAAGCGCTCAGCCAAGAGCTGGGCTCGTTAAACAAAGGCACATTTATCAGAAACCTTCCCCGTTTCCTTCCCGGCAAAGCTGGGTGCCCGGCCGGCAGGCCCGGGAGACGGGCCCTGCCAGGAGCTCACAGCTCCTGCAGCCTCCCCAGGTCCCCGGCAGTCTCCCAGGAGCGGCAGAAATGACCGTCCTTAAGACGCACGATGCCGTTTGCCGTCTTCCCGTGTAGGAGAAGAGATCCTGCTCCACGCCCTGCGCCGATCCCCACCTCCCAGCCCCTGGAATCTCACCTCATCCTGAGCATCCTTCTTGATGAGGAAGGGCAGGTTCCTGGCTGTCGCCATGAGTACGTCGGCCGCTTGCTCGGGTGACAAGAAGGGGAGGATCCGGGCCACAAGGCGCTTCCCTTTCCGGATGCACATGATCTGCATGAAGTGGTCGTCGCTTGGCCTGCCGAGGAGAGGAGAAAGGTGCCGACCCTCAGCTGGGAGCATCCCAGGACACGCGGGGTGTTCCCTTGGGTACCCCACAGCCAGCCCTGCACCGGCACCAGGCAGAAAACACACCTGCCTCAAAAATCATCCCTGGGAGGGAGAAGCAATGCAGGAACGACTCTCCTAACCCTAACCTCTGCCTGTCTGACGGGCTAAGCAGGAGGACAAGGCCCCATTCCCCACGGGGCAGCAGAGAAGGAGCCACTGAGAGCCTGTGTCCTTCCTTGCCCACCTGTGCAAGGTCAGGCAAGAAACAAGGCACCCAGAGATGTGCTGGGGTGCAGAGCTCAGGGCGGACGGACACCCAACGAGCATGCAGACAGGCACTATTTGCAGCATCCGAGCTGCAGGGATGGAAGTTGTTACAAGATCATAACCACAGCGAACAATCGCATGGAGAAAATGGCAAAAAAAAGGAAAAAAAAAAAAAAGAAAAAAAAAAGGTTATTTCAGCCCCCAGTTCCCAACACACCCCTGGAAGAACCAGCCTGACTCTTCTTTGGGAAACAGGTCCTTGGAAAGCCGGTTTCAGCAGCTGCAAGCGCCCACGGACTGTCCGAGCTCCCGACAGCAACCGAGCGGCAGACACCACCTCTGCTCACCTCTCCTGCCCGGGCACCTTCCCCCTCAGATTGTCATACATATCGCAGATCTTCTGCTTCCTCTCGCCCATCAGGGCCGGCCGCTCGCCTTCCAGGCTCAGGAGGTAGCGTCTCTCGTAGTCCTCCACGTCCAGGAGGAGGCTGTACGTCTGCAGGAGAGACGGCGATCACAGTAGGGTACAGGGATCTGTGACGGGATCCGCTAGCCCTGCTCCACAGAGATCCAGGACGTGCCCAGCCCTCCCGTCTTCCTTTGCTGCTACAGGAACCGCACATCCCGGCCCAGACCACGTCAAAGCCTCCCTCAGACCCAGTGCGAGAGCAGACTGAGCAGGGAACTCTGTGATCCACAAGTGTCTGTCCTCTCGCGCGGTGGCTGCAGAGGGCTGAGGCGTTACTGCCTTGCAGCTGTGAGTCAGTAACGGACCCTGCAAAGCCCGTCCAGGCTGTTTTGGGGCAGGGTGAAGGCATGGCTGGTAGCTGGCTCCAGCCTTTCTGCTCCAGGGCTCCCCCTCTCCTGCAAGCAGGACCTCAGCCACTGTTTGTCCCCAGCTGGATGTTCAGGGGAGCTCATTGGTACTGCACCGTGGTCTCCCAGCCCACCTCGTGCCCTCCGAGGGTCACGGCGGTCTCCCTCGAACTCACCTTCTCGATCGTGACAAGGGTCTGGCGCCTCTTGTCTCGAACCTGCTTCTCCTTTGTCTCCTGGCGGGGAGGGACAGCGAGTCAGGGCTGCGGGCAGCTCCCGCGCTGGCCTGAACACCAGCCACGGAGCTGCGTCGGAGGAGAGGCAGGGCCAGAACTCACGTCATCCTCACTGCGGGAGGTCACCACCGCATCGATCATCTTCCGGGGGTTGTTCACACTGGAGACCGTGAGCTTCCCGAGCGAGCCTTCAAACTGCACTGCAGGAAGCGGGGAGAAGGGAAGCAAAAGGAGTCAGTCCAGGCCTGACCCCACCTCATTCCCCTTTATCTCTGGCCCAGGTCCGGGCTGCACGGAGAAAGGAGCGCTTACCTGGCTTGTAGGTGTGCTCCAGCTTAGCCACCTGAGGTGTGATGAGTTTAGTGCGTTCCTTCTTGGGACCATCACCGTGGACTTCCTCCGCTGCTGACAACTTCTCCAGCTTCTGGAAGTAATTCTGAGGCAGGGAGAGGAGAGATTGAGACCCTCGAAAAACGATTGGCAAGGACTGATGCAACACGTTCCTCTCCCCGGACTGTGCTCCATCCTTCGCCCGTCACTCGCTGGTCTTCCCAATGTCAGCAGCAGCATTTCAAACGCCTGTTCTTCCCCCAGTACATGAGGGGACGATTGCATCCTCCTCTTTATCATCCCCCGAGATTACAGAGGTCGAGGTTCCTCCTCATTCCTCTCTCAATACAAACAATGACAAATCCGCCCTCCCTGTGAGGTCCCCGGCTCCCAGTCCTTCCCAGCACACTCCAGTTAGCCTGCCTTGCTCTGTTAGGACCATGTCCAGGCTGGGCAGCGCATGGCTGGGCCCTACCACACCGGTGCTCATGCGCTCTTCCCATCCACCCCGGCCAACGTTCGCCTCTTTCGCAACGGCAGAGCTTTGTTGACTCATGTCTCGGCTGCGGCCGCACCAGTTCCCCTCCTCTACTGGGGATCAGCTCACCCACAGCTCCTGGAAAACCTCTGTCAGCGTGATGCCTTCCGTCAGCCCCAGAGCAGACAGACCCGGCGTCCGCAGCTCTCCTGCCAGCTCCCACCGGAGCCCAGACAACCCGCAGCGAGCGCTCGTCCCTGCTCCCGCCGGGCCCCTGGCCCACCACCGAGGGGACCGGACTGCTCTGACCCATTTCACCGCGCTGAAGCCACGCTGGTGACTGCCCTCCCTGCTCTGCCCTGCGCTCACGGCTGCGCCGACTGCTCCGGGACCTTTCTGGGTGTGCGGCTGGCTCCTCTGCACCCCCTTCACGAAGTTAGGGTCCAAACCTCCCGCACAGCCGACAACTGCCCCAGATAATGCTCCCAGCCACCCCGCAATCCCCGTTCCATCTCCCAAGCCAGGCGTCCATCCTACGTAGATTGAAGCCCTCCACAGATTTCCCTCGCGTGAAGTTGCCCTGTGTACCCTCAAACCCAGCTGAGCTTTGAGCATCTACCACCGTCGGCAAGAACCCAATCGTCACCTTTCTTCATCTGCTCCAAATCTGGCTCCTCCCAGCCCCGTCTGGCGCTCCCTATTCTTGAACTGGAAAAGAGCAGGAGCGATCTCTCCCCATCCACCTTCTCCACCTCGTTCTTTGGACCCCATGGGATTCACCACCACCCTGTCA
>NW_009202764.1:385-622 GCF_000690835.1 Fulmarus glacialis | reverse complement strand
AGTCCCTGCCCAGGGCTCTCTCCTGCATTTTCAGGTTCCCTGTCTCCCATTCCGGGTGTTTTATTCTACCACTGTCACACACAGCTTCTGATGTAGACGAGCTGCTCTCCCGTTATCTCGGGCCTTCTGCTGCACCCTCCGAATCCACGCTGCCAGCGTTCCCCACCGTCTCCTCACCCCTGGAGATCTCACCCAAGAACAGGAAAGCCGTGGTTCCCTTGCCGCTGCCCCACTTCC
>NW_009202764.1:0-352 GCF_000690835.1 Fulmarus glacialis | reverse complement strand
CGCCCCTCTGCCTTCCTCCTCCAGCGCGTTGTTCCCCACGACTGGATCTAGAAACGCTTCCTCTGCCGCATCGCTCTTGGCATTGGCATCCCCTTCCCACCCAACGCCCCTCGGCACAGAGCCTGCGCCGGGAAGACACCGATCCCGTGGGAGCGTTAAGCCGCTGCCCTGTCAGCAGCCACGGGACACGCAGGGGGAGTGGGCTAGACGCTTCCCCCTCCCCGGTACCTGGTAGTAATAGTCATCCAGGTAGGGATCAGTGCTCTGCAGCTGCATCATCTGGATCTTGGACACCCAGTCCTTTTCCCGCTGCAGCATGAGGTTGGCGTAGGGATCTTTGCGCATCTGCTCC
>NW_009202763.1:0-41549 GCF_000690835.1 Fulmarus glacialis | reverse complement strand
GGGGCCGGCGCCAGCGGGAAGCGGGGCTCTGCGGACCCAGCCTGAGTTGCCCGGGCTGCGGGCGATGGGGGGAGAGCTCGGGGTTTTCTTTTCTTTTACAGCCCTCGCCGGCACTTGCTTTTCTTAAGCCCGGCAGAAAGTTGAGGCGGATGGTACCCGCCTGGCTCTCGGTGCTGGTGGGAGCCTGCCCTCAGCACAGCCCTGAGGTTTCCCAGCATCACTTACGAGCCTTGCTTTTTCAAACCTGTAGTTTCCCGGAAAGGTAGCTTAGCCCTATTAAACTTGCTTTAAGCTTTAAAGGTGTGTGTGAGCCAAGCAGCTTGTCCTCGGTGGGAGAAGTCCCTTATCAGGCCGATAGCGTGCCCTCTGAGGCTGGCCCGCACAGCGTGGTGCTCATCTTTGCACTTTGCCTCCCCAAGGCTGTTCCTGTGCGTGTAATCAATAGCTCCCGCTCTGCTGCGGTTGTGGGAACTGGTACGAGGCACACGCGATTTATCTCAACTTTGTTTCCTTTAACAAGTTGTGATTTGAAAGGATGAGTGAAAACTTACTCTGTTATCAGGGATGCGTTCTTTTAAATGCACACCTCAAAAAAATGGAAAAAGAAACAAGCAAACGCCGTTCTCTTTACTGCATAGATATGTATATAGAGTCCTGCCACAGACACAAGGTCGGCTTAGTTCTGCGCTCGAAGCGCTTTCTCAATTTTTTTGAGATTTAGATTGCCCCACAAAAGAATTGTTCGGTGGGTTGAGTGTAACTGAGCGTATTGAGAGTCAGCGCAACCCTCTCTGAGTGGTGGGAAGGGAAACCTGGGGGAAAAAAAGTGGCAAATGGTGTTAAGCTTCCTTCTTCAATTAGTACTGAAAATGACTGTGCACTGTGGTCAACTGAAGCGTATTGCCGTACACCAAAGGTTTTCTTTCAGGTTGCTTGCTGGATAAGCAGCTAAGTATTTTCCAAGTGATGGCATCTAACCATATGGTGTGGGTGGCTAGTTTGTTTCTGGAAATGGTTTGATTACATCCCTTTGTGGTCGGTTATGACATTTTCTAGAAGAGGGCCTGACAACCTTATATACTTGAGGCTTACTTTACAACAAACATACTTATTTATTTAACGTTTTTGTTTAGATAAATATTTACAACAGTGTCCAGGTAAATACAGTGTGAAAAAATAGACAGCTGACTCAGTTCTGACTTTAACAGGAACTGAGAGAGAGAAGGTTGTAAGAATAATTTGTAAAAACAATATCTAAGGCAAGAAATTAAAGACTGTCTATACTTGATGACGCTAGGTGTTTCTGGTGGTTTCTTACAATAATCATTTGTAAGGTTTTAAACATATTTCCACTCACACTTACAGTTCAGTTAAAAGCAGTTTTTTAGCTACATCTCTAAACGTAATCATTCCGAGATAGGGCTCACTAGTTTGTAATCACGTCCTTCTCTTTTCTTATGGAGGGAATTCAAATCATCTATATATGCCAGAATGTTAAACTGGTGATGGATAACAAGGTAGATGTCTTTCCCCCCCAATGGTGTGTTACTAGGGGACAGTGGTCAGCTTTGCCCCGAGCAATTCCTGCTTCCAAGCTGCGGAACTGGGCTGGAGTTAGCTGGCGACTGTTCAGTTTACCCGCCGCAGGATTTTGGCAAATTTCTCTTTCTTTTGTTCTCACTCACTATTAATCAATAGCGAGATCTGGTATTGCTTGCGTCACTGCGTGATTAGAAATGGATGACTACTTTCAAGTTTGGGGAGACTTTTTGTCTTTGTTTTTTTTTTTTGTTGTGGTTTTTTTTTTTTAGCACAATGGGGCTGTGTGTATGTGAACTTCCCTCCCTAAAAGGTGTCCTCTTAAATAAATGTTAGCAAGATAGAAAAATGGAAAGGCTGAAACAAAGCTCTGTATGGACCTTGGAGAAATGCTGGGAGAAGTGGGATGTCTTACAGCAAACAAAGTTTGTGTTTATAGCAAAAATCAGCTCCCCATAGACTTAAAGAAACCAGAGGTAAATGTTTCTCTTTTGGACAGTTTTTAAATATAACATGTTAAAAATAGAGATGAGGGCTTTATAAACAAAACCAGGCCTTCCCTCACCCCCTGTTTTTAAAAAACATGCCCTGAATGTTTCTGGTCCAAAAGATAGCTTGTTAATACGCCTGGGAGCTGCCAATGATTTTCATCAGGAAATGGATCTACTTTATTGCTTTGAAATACATGCTTTCATTTGGTGAATAACATTAGGTGAAGTTTTAGAGATGTTTCCCATTGCCTCTTGTGTAATCTTTCCTATTGCTGAGCATTTAATTGGGCTTTTATTTGTCTAGAGTGTGATTCCCTCCCTGACTGTTTGTATTGATGTGAGATTCTACGAAAGTCGGAATGTCTGAATTTATTTTTATTTTAGTCACACACATCGAAATTATAATCTGGATTTTTCCCTACTAGAATACAGAATTGAATCTATGTGGCCTTGTGATATAAACGACAGTACCAGGAATTGCAAACTAACATCACGGACAGAGGTATTAACATATTTAAAACTAGAAGTATACTTCTGTTTAAGCTGCTAGTAGAAGTAGCTGGAAATGCATATGGCATGAATTATTCCTTCTGTAGAAAGGTCTCATCTTAGTTGCTTATCAGTTCCGAAAAAGAATTTAAAAAGCCGCCATCCACCATCAAACCACACCAAGATACAACCTTCTTTTGTTGCTAAAAGTCCTCTTTACTAGTTTTTCGTTTAATTCTATTTTTCGTGGTTGATTTTTGCATACGTTCCCTCTCTTTCTCAACTTCGGCAAATTCTTTGGATTAAAAGCTTCCAGTTTGGCATGCACGTAGGTCTCATTGAGAAACGTGTGCTTTGTAATAGCCTGATCCTGCTCCCAGCTGAGCGCTGTCTGCCTGTGATTTCATCAATGCCGGCTGAGGATGCTCAGCTCCTTGAGGGCTCACTCACCCAGATTTGAAAGAGGCTGCAGAGAGAAATTGTGAATGGATGGATAAGACAGTGAATGAATGAACAAATGCGCTTGCTGCTTTTTTTTTTTTCAGTAGGTGCACAAGCACTGCCAGGATGACAGCTTTTGGAGTTTCTTCTTCGCGTTTTTGCAAACATTTTTTTCTAAAAGTGTGGAGAGGAGGTTGGGGTGGGGGGGCAGAAATGTGTTCTATGTCTTGGTGTTTCCCATTAAAATATGGCCCGTGTGTTCTGGAGCTTGTGCCCCTGATCTGTGTGTGTTAATCTTGACATACAACAGTCCAAAGGGGGGATTTCACCTTGGTGGGTAAAATACTCCACAGGACATAGTAGCTGGACAATTTTAAACCGTGCCGAAGATTCCTGATTTTGCTTTTAAGCCTTGTTTGTTGTTTGTTTTGTTTGCGTGGAATGGGAGGCTTTCGGCTAACTTGGATTTATTACAAGTGTGTGTTAAATGAGCTAGAGCAGCTGCTGCAAGTAGTTCAATTTGCTTAGCGTTTTTAGATCCCCCCCCCCCCTTAGTCAGAAGACTTTCACAGGTACAGCATACATCGGGGTTTGAAGTACTTTCTAGTTCCCAAACCAGTGGGTGACACAACCCCGTATGAGAAGGCACTAGCGAGGTGCGGAGTCTTGCCCTCCTGGAAAGCCCCGATCCTCAGTGTTGGTGGTGGGTAGCACCAGGACGGAGGAGTTTCTCCTGCAGCTCTGATGTCTCCAGCTGCGAGGCCAGCAGCTCCATGTGCAAACTCCCACCCGTGTCCTCTGGCTCCTGGGGCAGAGAGGGTTTCTACCCATTTTCCTTCCTTCTTTCTCTTTGCTCTTTTCCTGCTTCTGGGCAGTTGCAGTAGCAGAAACCTGTTTGCTTCACTGAGGAACACCTGAGGGTCTGTCACTTATTTTTAATTGGTTTGAGACTTGGTAGCTGTTTCGTGCTGCCACATCTTTCCCTGCCTGTTTCTTCTTTTAAAAAGTTATTTTTTAGATAAGTAACTTTGGTGCCAGACTCCTCTGTCTTCCTCCAGCGGCAGCGGAGGGGTTTTTGCTTGATTTGACTGTTTTTCGTGGGATTCTGGATGGTGGCTCTGCCTGTTCCCAGTCTGTAGCCTGGGAAAGTTGTGAGCCGGGACCGTCGTTATCGCTGCCTGTCTGCAGAGTTGAGAAGACAATACTGTGACAGTTCACATAGTCAAAGATATCTCTTCAGCGGCAAGATCTAAGAAATGGAGGAGAAAAGTAAATGTATTGGTTGGTTTTTCTTCAACGGAAAATTAAGGCTTTATTTGTTCTTCTCATTGTTTGACAGTGAGAGCTTTGTAAGTGCCAGGAGTATGTAGCTTCCCCCCCTTCCGAGGCTCTCTATGATTCTGTCCTAAAAAAAGGACAGATGTACCCTTATCTTATAACCAATATTTAATATTACGTATCCTGCCCTCTGGCCTGAAAATAGGAGAGATCCGAGTGCAACATACAGAGATTTAAAATTTTGGAGAGGAGAAGGCAGATTAAATCTAGATATTGAACTTTATGTATGTCAAAGTTACGGTCTCCTTTAGGCATGCAGTGTTATATACAGTATACCTCCTTCTGCTAATAGGCATTATTGAGCTGTAATTACACTGATAAGATTTGCTGGCTTTACCATTTAGGTCACTAGAAACCGAGGAATACTGAGGAGTTATGTCATCTGGTGACTTGCTGAAACACAACCGTGTAAAATATTTAAGTAAGGCTCCAGGAAAAATCACCCAGGGATTCCAGACGTAATGCTTTATTTTCTTTTGCATGGCTTCATTTATGCAAACCCGCTCTACTTAGATTTTTTTTCTTTTTTTTTTTTCTTCAACCTCACAAAAATGTAAAAACTGCTGCTGAAACTCTGACGATTGGTTTAGAATTTATTTTTGTCAATTTAAGTCAAGAAATGTATATTATGGCATATTGGCAAAAAAAGTAAAATACAGTAGTGACTTTCTGCTCTTTCTGCCTGAAGTGTGAAAATGCAAAGCTGGGGAACTGAAAGAAATCCTGTGTACGCTGGGTTGTCATGTTAATTAAATAAACAGCCAGAACAGTGACCCTGTGTATGAAATGTGTTTTGAGAAGCTTGTTGGGGGTTGGAGGGGAAGAACAGTGACATATGATGTTTTGGATGTTAACTGCGACATTTGTATGAATTTGTCCTGATCTGCTGTTACTGTGCTTGCATTCCAACTCTTTTTTGCAAGAGACTGAGACATAGCTCTATTTTGCAAGTTAAAGGAATATTGCTTGGGCTTTTTTCCTTAAAAAGTAATATTAAAAAAAGAAATCCTGCCCTGGAACTGGAAAGGTTGCTGGATTCTGGTGCCTGCAAACCACAGGGCTCGAAATGGGGGTGAGCTGACTGCATCCTACATAGTTTGAGAATAAAAAGAACGCTGCTGTGATTAAAATTTTGAGCCCATTGCTGTGATTTACTTAGATAATCTAATGGGAGATGTACAGCTTACAGGATACCGCTTGACAGATAAGGAAATAAATGTAAAGATTCGGATAACAAAGTGGAAGTCGGATTTTTCTTTATGTGCATTTTTTTTTCTCCGCTTCTTTTGAAAAAGTTTCTTGATGAATTACCAAACCCTTTCCTCAAAGTCTCTTCTGTGTTAGTCAGACTGTCACTCAGAACTCAGAAATAAACGCCTGTCCTTTGGACTATGTAGTTTTTCAGGTTTTGTGGTTTTTTTTTTTTTTTTTCCTTTTCCAACTTGGCTTGCTCTAAGTCCTGCTGCAAGTACAGTGGTAGCATCGGGAGTTCTCGGGGTAAAGATGTGAAAAAAAAAAAAAAAAAAAAAAAAAAAAAATTAAATGTGATGTCTGTCCAAGATGTAACTTGCGGGGAGCATCAGCGTTTTCCCTCCGGGGCTGCCTTTGGAGATTCGGTGGGGTTGGGAGAGGAAGAGCCTCTCTGCCCCTTTCCCGAGCTTTTCCTTCTCTTGAACGAAGCGTTTGAGCTGCTTCTCTTCTCCCTCCGCGCCGCTGTATGTAATTGTTACAAGCCTGTTATTACTACTATCATCATCATCGTCACCGTTACGACGCAGCGGCGCGCGCTGGCGGGGCCGGACCCCTAGAGGGCACGAGAGCCCCTGCGCGCGCCGCCCGAGCCGGCTCCGGTGAGAGCAGAACAAACAAAATCTGTCCGTGGTACTTAACCGGGCCGTTCCGTCTTCGGCTGCTGCTGCTTTTTTTTTTTTTTTTTTAAATCTTTTTTTCCACGTTGTCCTGTCTCTCCGCTGCGGTTGCAGTTGCGTTTCTCGCTTCTCGTAGCCCTTCGCTTCCGCCTGTCGGCGGCGAGGCGGGGCGCGTGGCTGAGGACCCTCCGCCGAAACGTTTTGCCTTCAGCTGAACACCTGGGTAAGCGCGACGAGGCAGGGGCAAATCAACAAACCTGCCGTAGAAGAAGTCACTGCTTCTCTATTCTGAGCTCTTTGGGTGTGCTCACAAAGAAATCATTGGAAGGATAGCCGTAGTAGGTTTTGGCCTTCAAAAAGCCAATTACGAGTGTAATTGGGTACAAAGTGGTACAAAGAAGAAGCTGCCTCCAGATCTGTCAAGAATCCAGAAAAATAGGCTAGATCACCATTGCTTTATGTATTGTGGCACCTCATGACTCTATTCACAGATACAACTGTTCATAAATAAAATGGGAAACACCACATGAAGAGTGCAGTAGCAGAATGTGCTGATGAAACAAACGGTCCTTCGTTACTGTTGAACATAGGAGGCGGTTGGGTGGTTTCCTAATGCCACCTTATGGGTTGCTGAACGAAAGGTAAAATATATGGCGCAGGAAAGATATTGGTTATAAGAGTTTGGCTGGTGAAATTACATTTTTAATTTTGGAACATGTCAGGAAAAAGACTTTGTGTCAGCTGGCAGTGCTGGTCGCCGAAAAAGTCTGTGTGTGTGTGAAGTGTTATAGTGAAATTAGATTAGCAAAGTCCTGGTGTGGAGTGCTGTATTGAGTTTTTGTCAGCCAAAATGAATGGTTGGGGTCTACAGATAGCCCAAACCTCTGATCATCATCTAAGAAGAAACTGGAAAGATATGTAAAAATAGATCTGACTGAGGAGTACTGAATACGTATTTTCCTAAAAATGGAAGAATAGAAGGAAATTTCGAAAAAAAACCCCAAAACACCCCTCCCCCCAACCCCAAAACAAAACCCCCCCAAAACCCAAACCTTTAGTTTTAAACTGCTAGGAAGATAGAAATACGTGCTGATCGTGGAGCATGTGTGTCACAAGGTATGAGTGAAGCTATTTCTAAAATCCTTAGACACTTGTATTTATTATTTATTGAAGTTTAGAGGTTTCTTATGCCAAGCAGGTTGAGGATTAGAAAAACCGGCTTTTTTTTTTTTTTTTTTAATCTGATACTAGTTAGGAAGAAGTTTCCCAATTGGTTACTCTCTTGTGGTATGCTTTATTCATCTGAAGTGTCCACTGACCAGGACCTATCGCTGCATGACTGTATTCGTATTTTTACTACAATTAATTACTGAAAACAATTAGGGAGAATATATTTATGAGCATCAATACAGCAAAAGACTCTCCCTTTCCCCCTGCACAAGGCTGGAAAAATATGGAACCTCCACATATCAGAAATAGCTCAGAGCGTAGCTGAGGCCTCCTTGTCTAACGCCCATAACCTGCCAGTGAAATATGTGGGGTTAAAGTGACTTATTTGCATTTTGTATTTTGCAGGTTGCTTAAGTTGGCTTTGTTTTGTAGTAAGAGTTTATGCTTTGGTTTGAATTTTAAAATAAAGTAGAATTATATTCTGCATCATTAAATTTTTTTAATGGGATTTTTGTCTGTGTTACTCTGTAGAAGTGATGCTTTTCAGATATGCTTTTCCGATGATTGCTGAACTCCTGAGACAGACCCTGGCGACAGTTTAAAAAGCAACCATTCCTTTTAGACTGGTTGGTCCTCTTAGAAATATCTCAGCTTCATTAAAAGCTGTGTGAAATACAAATATGATGATGTCTGCTGGGAAGCTGTACCACTTGCTGTGTTTTGAGGATCAAGTCACTGACGGTTTTTGGATTTATTCTTTGTTTTAAAGAAGCTTCTTGTTTCTTTGAATAAGCTTGCAGACTGGTTTTCTTTGTGTAAATGATAATGATGTAGGGGAACAATTGTTACTAAACCTCAAAACTGAACATTACTTATTCTGAGCAGCATCCTTCTGACTGATGTTTGAGTAAATTTGTCCATAAGCGTGTTTGTGAAATGAATTCCAGAAGGGGAAAGAATTAAGTGTTTGAATGCCGAAGGTTAACTGTTTTTTGAACTATTGCACTCCCAGCAGGTTGATGATACCTTGCTAGCATCTCTGTATGCTGGAGTTGCAGCCAGCCATGGCACCAGCAATCACCCAAGTTGTTCCTCACCCTGGAGTACAGATATTTCTGCTAGTCTCTTGCACTTACTTTTGCTACACAGTTTTAAATTAACCAATGTATGTTTGTGTTTAATGTCATGGAGGATAGGCAGTACATTATTATGTTTTGTTACCTATGTTACATAAAAATATTGATCCTTAGCAAAAATGTACACCCCAAATTTACCTTAAAATGAGAATGTGGGGCCGCTGAAGAGGCCCGAGTGGTGGGCTGTCTGCCCTGTGGTGGCAACGAAGCCACTGAGGTGGCAGTCTGCAAAGGCACCCTCAGGAACATTTATGTTTGCTCTCTGACCAGCAGTGGATGAAGGCACTCGGAAAGGGTGATGCATGGGTTGAGAAGCTACGTCCAAGCAATTTTTTTTCCACTTCCATGAGCAGTAATCTAGATATGCTCGCCCAAGCTTTTTGTTGCCTGCAGAGTAAAACTTGTGAAACCTTGTCTGTGTTCATGTATTAAATCTCAATTGAAACGACAGCTGTAGAAAGGCACAGACCTCTGTGCAAAAGTGTAGATTAAAAAGGGCTGCACAACCTTGTCTTATGTGCTGTCCACCCTTGCCTCTGTTAATGCAGTTTCAAGATTCCTTTCTTCCCCTTCTTCCTTCCCCTCCTTCCCCTTCTTCCTTCCCCTCCTTCCCCTTCTTCCTTCCCCTCCTTCCTCCTCCTTCCTTCCCCTCCTTCCTCCTCCTTCCTTCCCCTCCTTCCTCCTCCTTCCTTCCCCTCCTTCCTCCTCCTTCCCCCCCTTATTGTAACCTGTTAGAGCTCACCAGCTAACAGATCTAACTTGGGTTTCCTTGCAGAGTAGACTATGCTGCTTCATTTCCACTACATCCCACACCCCCCAATGCAGACAGAGCTATTTCTGTATTGGTAATACTGAAATCCTTCCCCGTGATACTTGCTTGGTGAGTGGCAAAAAAGGGTTGGATGCTGGTAGGGTTCTCAGGTGCACTTCTCTTCAGTTTTACTGGTGATGCTAACCACAGGTTACTTTTGACAAGGTCTGATCACTGTATTTTGTGTTGATAAGGAACTTAAGTGTGTTTGGGTGCATTTATAATTGCAAGATAACTGATAAGATATTTTACATGTGGCTGGAGTTTTAGTTTGACTCTGTCAGTGAGATTGTTGTAGAATACTTGTGCTGAGACGTAGCTCTGCATCTTACTCTTGTGAGACAATGAATACCTTTAACTTCTCCTAGAGGTCATTCAGTGATATTTTAAAATTTATATTACAAGTCAAGGTTTGTTAAAAATGCTGTTTTTCTTACATTCTTTTTGTAGTGATTACTGATAATCTCCTCCCTGCCTCCACTGACTTCAGTGGGAATTGGGAGTGCTCAGTCCTCCCAGGGTAACAGGCTGGTCCTTTCAGTTCAATCATTAGTGCGGGAGGAGGGTGAGTTCCCATCTGCAGAGAGCTTTTTTTTCTTTTTAACAGCTAACCATTCTCTTTCTTATTTTAAAGAAAGTAATTCAAAGCTAATGTTGGTTGTACTGCTCGAAATGTGACCTGAGACCTCGTAGCATGTTTTTATAGATGCGTGTGCACACACACACACACGTATACTTTTATCTTTATATATCCATATCCATATGTGTGTCTACGTATATACACACTCAAATTAGTATTGTGTAGCCTAGAGGATGGAATTCTTCATTTGACTCTGACAGCACAGTCTGCAGCTTGAGTTACATATGACACTGTTCTTTCTGGATATTTAATAAGATTTTCTTATGTCTCCACAGGCAGGCATATTTCTTAATGTGCCAGCCTCTGTAACCATTGCTTGACTTCCCATTTGTTACAGTTCTAATCTTTCTTTTTCTTTCTTGACTTGCAAATGTGTGCCAAGTTTTGCAAAAATTTTCTTCTTTTATTTGTAAATACTTGAGTAGTGATTTTGATCAACAAATAAATAGTTGTGTCTTGCAAACGCATGCGTTCCAATATTCAGACCGGAACTCGGTGCTGCAGCTCTGTTCTAGAGGTGCAAAGCCATATAGATGCTTTACATGGTATCTCTGGTGCCTAGACTGACTTGCTGCTAGCTTTAGCTGTGACATGAAGCTCGGGGCTGGCTGGGCAGGAGGAGCTGATAAGGTCCCTGTGCAGCCTGAGCCGGTGTTGTTCTTGTGGGCATAAATGGGGGTTTGTTCAGCGTGGGGCTCTGGCTGGTTGGAAGTGTGATAAGACCAGTTGAAGTAAATAGGTGACTCGAGTTTTTACAGATAAGGATGATGAGCTTTAGCTGGTAAAACTTACTCAGTTATGTGTAATGGATATGTTATTGCTGCTATATACTTATGCTCAGGGAAGCTGTGGACTAGTTAGTATTTGTTATTTATTAAGACAGTTCTGAAAATTTATTTATTATGACAGTTCCCTGAAATTTGCTGCGTTTCTGTTGATTCTGAATTCTGTATGAGGTGCAATGTTGCAACGTAATTCATGCCATTACTGAGTGGTTTTTTTCTTTTTTAAGACCAGCTTAATTCATATGCAAGTGCCATTCCTAAATGCAGTCCTAATTGTCTACTGATTACACAAAACTGCAAATGAATAAACATTTTCTATTAAAGGATTTAATGCTGTACTTCCCGTGTGCTTGTGAGGAATGGAGCTGCAAGGAAGACTCCGCCAGAGATTCAGAAGTTAAAAGGGGGGTAAGAAGGGAAGGGGAGCACTACCCTCTCCAGTAGAAGACTTCTGCTCAGAGTTGCAGAGCATTTGTCTTTCCTCTGGCTTGTGGAGAAGCAAACACATTCAGTACTGCTCAGAAGCAGACAGGTTATACCAATAGGTGTGTACAATTTGATTATTTTAGGCAGCACTGGCTCTGTACGTGCCTCATTACAGAGACTGTACTGAGAAATCTGTTCAGTGGCAAAGAGAAATATTGTCTCTGCCATATTGATATTGAAAACTGACTTCTGGGTTGCAGAATACAAAATGCTAATTCTTACTAAGCTTGCCGGGTTTTGTGTCAAGCAGTGTAAAGAGGAGCATGGGATAATAGTGCAACAATTAGATGAACTGGGGTGCCAGCACTAAAGCACATATTCCAGCTTAAATTCCGCTTGAGGATCCAAGCCTGTTGTTTCTTCTTGGCAAGGCACCTTTGGAGTCGGAGCCAGCTAATAGGAAATACTAGGCACCGGGGCTTAACTGAAATTTAGGACATCTAAACCTAGCTTTCTGGATACATGTGATGTGGTGAGACAGAGAGAGATGGCAAACCCAAATGTTTCTTGGAGAGTTCTTGAACATTTTTAAGTGGAGTAGTAAAGATAGATTGTCTATCTCCTTCCTTTTAAATCTATCCAATATTTATTTCAGCTTTCTCTTCTGCTGTGTGTGGTGTATAAATCTAGTCCTAGTCTTATTCACGGTTGATGGATGGTATATACTTACAGAAGTGGCTGAGGCACAGATTCAATATTTTTCATTCTAATATTTTAGCTGCCATCATCCTTGGATCTAGAATTTTCTTTTCCTTTTGTATTATACATAGACAAGAGAGAAGATCCTTAAGATTAACCTTAAGATTTCCTGACTTGGGCTGTGATCTGCCAGTCGAGCAGGCTTTTTGGAAACCCAGAATTTTAAATTCTGTTCATGCCTGGACATGCTGTTGTGTTTATATCTTTACATTTTATTATTCTTTTGGAAACTGCAACTGATCTGTGATCAAACATGATAAAATTCTTGGCCATGAATTAGTACAACTCCTTAATGGAAGGGAATTTGCGGCTGCAAATATATGTGCTTATTTCATGTTCTGATTTGCTTTATATATTGTGTCTTCTCAAACGAGAGTGGAAACATGATGCTGAGGAAAATGTGGATTTTTAAACTGAAGTCAGTGTATTACAAAATTTACTGATATGCACTTAAAAAACCCAGCCCAAAAAATCCTCAACTAGTGGGAGCGGTGACAGAACAGTTTCCTTTACAGTCATTCAATGTACTCATGAGAACTTGGCCTAGGGGCCTCTGGGTCTTTTATTTGGTTAAGGTTTTTAGAACTGAGATAAAAGTGACGATCAGATTGTCTTAATCATTCATAATAGCAGGTTAAGGAGATGAGAACTTTAGGCAGAAACTTGATAGCCCAGAAAGTTGCTTTCTATCTTTCCTGTGATCTTAATGGATTGCTATCTAAGACAGTGAATCAGTGTTTGTAAGCATAATTATGTCGTACGCTACCTTTTGAATGCTTGAATTTGCAATCTCAGATGTTTTTAATGAAATTTTATATATCTAACTTCTTAGAGGTATGTAGTTTTTTTTTTTTTTCCAAGTGTTTATTTAATAAAAAGCAAACTTAAGAGAAATGTCATGATGTTGATGCCCACATGCTTTGAGTTAACAGCTTCCTTAGTGCCACTCTTCTGAATGGTCAAATGTTCCTTTTTGAATCAATGAGCTGATTATTCCCACGTCATTCCCTGTCTTCTAGCCCAGCAAATCTGAAACCCCTTTCCTCTCTTATGAAAGACAGGCCAAAGAAGTTAAGGGTGGCCTTTGGACACTTGATTCTGCTTCCACGTGTAAGGAAGGTGGCTTAGATTTGTTTCAGACTGTCACTGACACCCAAGAAACACTACAGTTTTGTCTGGTGATACATTTTTTCCTTAGCTCATCTCACTTCTTTCCCTTCAACCAGATTCAAGAGCATCTGGTGATTTTTTTTGTTTGTTTTGGTTTTGTTTGATTTGTTTGTTTTGGGGGGTGGATGTTTGTTTGCTGAGCCAGAGATCCATCCATGAGTTTGAATCTATGAATCTGAGATGCTATCTCAGATTTTAAGGGATGATAGAGTTACCTGGCTCTAAATGCAAAGGTTTGAATGCAAAAATTCGTCGGTGCCTTGGAGGAAATTTCCAAACATCGATGACAGATATGCTCTGGTCACAATATGCGATATGAATGTGAAGGGCTTGTAGAATAAATAGAAGAAGAAGCAACGAAAGGCAGTTTCGGATAAGCACAGGTAAAATTTCCAGTTAGCATGTGAAGTCTTTCTTAAGAATGTCTATTAATTGGAGAAAGATGCTTGCTGGTTTTTCATTTGTTAACAGCAAATCAAGAAATGCATTTAGTTGATCACCACTGTTATTCCCCTCTCCCTCTCTTTTCAGAGTCTCTTAATTCTAATGATGTATTTTTTTTTTTTTTTATCCTTTGCTTTCCATAGACTGTAGTGGCCTTTCACCTTTTGGGACTGTTTGTTCTGAGCGATGGCTGGAGCGATAGTGTGGCTCGTGTGACACCATAAACATTTGTGTTGGCAATCCTTCCTCATGAAGGACTCTGAAGTCTGACAGTGGTGAAGATGACTAAGTAGAGACAGATTTATGTGGAAATCTTATTAATACCCATAAAAGAGAGAATGAAGGCATAAGAAATTTGGCTCCAAATAAACAACCAAAAAATGCTCTGTTCTTAGAAGCATTTGGCACAGCTCCATCATGCCTTTTGTGGGAACTGGCTCTTTGTCTGGCCTAATCTTGACTTTTTTTTTTCCCCCCCCCTTTTTAAAGATTACTAAAGACTTCCACTTTTCCCAAACTTTCTCACAGTAGAATAAAATTAATTTTCACTTTGGTAACACACAAATCAGTTAATTATTTCAAAGACAATGTAAACCAGATGTCTTGCCTTGTTTCTCAGCAAAGATTTAATGGTAGCCTTGCTGTGAGATCTTGCACTGCCACCAAATGTCCCTAGATGTTATATGGTGCTCATAATCAAAGCAGTTTACAAAGAAGGGGAAATATTTTTCAGCTACAGTGTGTCATGGCTGGAAAGAAATTGTATCAGAGATGTGAAATGATGATTCAGTTTTTTGGTACTTGGATCTAAAATTTACCCAGACTTTTAAAGAGCAGGGTCTGAACTTCATAGCAGAGGTCCAGCTGTTCATAACGGGCTTTATGGTAGGTGGTTCTGGTGAAGTCGCTTTCTGATTCGGCTTTCTGGAAACAGAAAGTTAGCAACTAATTGAGCATTGTGGATTTGTTCTGTCCTGTCCTGTGTATATATTCATTTTACCCAGCCTGTAGCTCTGAGAGTCTCATGGGGTTCCCTGCCATTGCTGTCAAGGCTCCCAAGAGCAGTGCCCTGCTTGGCACACCCAGCACTCTTATTTCACATTTGCTGTTGGCAGCAGAAGTCCCTCTATCATGGAAAGAAAACCTCCTTCAGTCTTAATTCAGTTCAGGCCAGGGAGTGGTGAATATTGAAATGCATGTGCAACAACAGGAGAGCGAGCTCAGTGCCTGTCGGGAAAGACTTGCCAGCAGTCAGATGAAAGGGTCTTCTTAGCAGTTTTGATACTGGCCTTGGGAGACGTGCCCGTGACGCTCGGGGCGTGCTAAGGCGCGTGCTCTTGTCTGTGCAGCTGCAGTAAGGTTTTCTGCTTAGAAAACTCGCCTTCATTTTTGCTATAATAAATAGTATGGGCAAAAATCTTTTATAAATAAAATAACCTGCATGTGTTCTTTGCATGCGGGCAGAGCTTTTTGTCCTGGAAATGATTTGCAATATTCTGAACACTGTTTCTTCCCTATTCCTGTTGAATGTGTAACTGAAACAATTTCTCTTTTCCTTTAAACTGTTACTATACTGACCTAGGCGTGTAGTTAGTCGAGACATTGTGTTTTAGATCTTTAACTGATCCGTGTACCAGTGAGTGTCTTGCACTTTTTCCATGTGTGTATTATTTTTCCCAGTGAGTATGATATGCCAAGCTCACTCCTGATGTGAGCACATACTGATTTGAAATAGGAAGCAATGAATTAGCTTTTAGGGCTGGCTTATGAGCAAGATCTTATTCTTTATTTGTTTACTAACGCTTCTTGAATGTGTGTAGTTTTTAGGACTGCTGTTAGCACTGCCACTGAAATTGTAATCATTTCAGAAGAACAAAGCAACAACAAAATGAAGAAGAAAATAGGAAAGAATCCCTATCTGGGTGAGAAGATTATTTGTATCTTCTAATGTTTGCCAAGGTAAAAATCTTCACCATAAACTGTTGCTTACGGACCGGGAGAGATAGCTCCCATGCACTGGTCTTTAGCCCCTTTCCCTCATTTGGTGGCAGTGGGAAGTGTCCTGCACTGAGCAGTTGTAGGTGGGACTGATATCCTGCAAACGGCTTGCTGGGCAGGAACTGGAGTTGTTATCTCAGATTTGAAGTCTCAGGGCTGTGCTCCTGGGATGATAGCACTTACTGTGGTCTTCAAGTTCCTGAGATAGTATAGTTCTTTTTATTAACTCTTGGTAAGATTTCAGGACTCCTGTTTCCACCCATCCTCTACCTCTGTTCTTGCACTTTTGTGTCATTTTGGAGAGCAGTAATGCTGCAAGAAAACATGTTTCCTCAGGCCGGTAGATTTTATTAAGTGGCTTTGTCAGATGCTTCCAAACAGAGGTGCGAGTATTGAAGTCTTTTATTCCTTTGGTGTTTGAATATGAAATGGCAAATTGGTGTCCCCTCTGCTAATCTTGCTTAGCATTTGTGTTCTCCTTACTTTTAGAAAACCCTGTAGACTTCTGGCCTGACCTTATGAGGTGTATCATGTATTCAACTTGTGCTGAACTGGGTGGGCAATAAGGGCATTTGGCATCTCGCAAGAATCAATATGCTGACAGATTAATCCTGTGTTAGCTTTCATATTAAATGTTGTTGCAGAAAAACTGTAGAAGCTATTGTTAGTTCTTGCTGGGCCAGAGATGTGGTTAGAAGGTGGATAATGAAATTGTTAAGTATGTTTTAATGGTGAGCTTCTCTGAGCTGCTGTCTTCTGAGTTAAAGGGTTGCTGTATATCTCTGCAGGTTTCTAGGAAGCTGAGAGAGAGAGAGAGCCTGAGAGCTCTTCCTGTTGGGTGGACTGTATCTTGTTGGCCATACTTGAGGCAATTGAAATACTAAGTCGAGTGAGGTGAATTAGTACCATGTTCTTTTTCTGTCCCATCTAACTTCCTTGCTTCAACTGGGTGATTTACCTGAGACCAGCTAGCTTCAGCTGGTGCAAAATGAGTGTGCAGAGGTATTTGGATAAAATTCAGTTTGAAGGGAAGCGTGGTTCTCAGTCTCCCCTTGTTTGCCGTGGAGGCCAAATGCATCGCATCCGGTCTCTGCTGGATGAAGCCTGAAAGTCCAGAGTTCCCTCTGAATTCTTCCCGTACTTTACAGCTCCTCCCTGCTTTGTATATACAAACAACATTCTTTGAGATGACTAGAGGGCGGAAATGGCTATGGACAAAAACCATATCTTTTCTGATATGTCAGAAGATACCAGAAAAGAATAGTGTGCTCCGTGTCTGCTGGTAGCTGATTTCTTTTCATCCTATTTATTTTGTAGGAAAAGAAGGCTTGGTTGGATACTAGGGAAAACTTTTCTAACAATAATGGTAGTAAAGCACCACAACAAGCTATCTAGGGAAATTTCTTGTGTGTACGTGAGAGGTTCTTTTAGAGTAGCCTTTTAGATGTTTTTCCAAGTGGGTCTAGACACTGCTTTTTCTTAGGCAAGTGTAGTTGTTGCTGCCAGTGTTTCCCCCCAGCACGCACCTCCACTGCCTACATCTGCTGGCAGGCTGTCTTCCCCAGCTGCTGGCCAGTATCCTCGTGCCGTGTCCGTTCCTCTCGCTGTTGGGATGCAGAGCCCAACCAGTAAGCCCTGTTTATGTTCCACTCATATTGCCCAATGTGCAATGTTTAATGTTACTCTGGAGCCGGGAGCTTGCATTGCAAGTCCCTGCCCTTAAGCAGGATTACTGAAGAGCAGATCAGGTTTCTCGCATCTCTTCTGCTGTTACCCTTCGCTGGTTCGGGAGTTGCTATGCTGTTTGGTTTGCATTATGAAGTTGTGATTGGTGGCAGTCCCTTTTTTTTCTTTTTTTCTTTTCCTTTTTCTTCCCCTTGAATGATAGCATTAAGTCCCAGGTAGGCTCCTAATTGCTCTTAGTTTTGGCCAAGCTACAGGTTGATTTATCAAGTCTGCTTGTTAGCTTAATGCTTTTACGGCTGCCAAAAGAGTGCTAGATGGTGTAAGTGAGATGAAGTGGCGGGAGTTGTTAGGCTCTGCATGTAGGGTGGTTTCTTAGCAGCCAGATGAGAGACGGCAGTTTGAAGGACATGACAGAGCACCGGAGGGCCAGACCTCCCGATCCTTGCTCACGTGAGTTAACAGCGTTGGACTTGGGAGAGAGCTCCCGCAGGAGGAGGGCCTGGGGATGTGTGCGCGTAGGGTACAGCACGTTCTGCACATTACGCCCCGCCACCCAGCCCAGTAGTTCTTGTCTGTTTGTTTTTTTAATATGCTCGTTGTCAGTTTGTGTTGGGTTTTTTTTTTCTTTTTCCTTTTTGAAGTCACTTCAGTCTGAACTAACTGGATGGTTCTTTAAGGCTGTTAAAATCTCGGCATGCCAGCTGTAAAATTGCCTAATCAACTCCAGGAGATAATCTTTCCCTGGGGAGACCTTTGAATGCATTGACTGTTGGTAGGAATAGGTCAGATGCCTCCAGGTAACTTTCTGGGAACAGAGTCTTGTTTTCAAAACTCTATCTACCTGCTTTGTTAAGAACTAAGTAACTGGTTGGTGGGAGCTGTAATAAAGTCCTCTTTTAAGTTTGTGCTAGATCCTCTTAAAGAAGGCAAATAACTCTCTCGTTAATGCTGCTGAGCATAGAAATAAAGCAGCTGTTGTGACAGAGGCTTTAAGAAAAAAACTCAGATCAGAAGGAGTTTCTCAACTTGATCGGTTGATCAAACTCAGGGGGCTTTTGGCAGTGCCGTCTGGTGGTCTCCAGCTTCTCCTTGGAGTCTGGAGAGTGTGTTGAGTTTGGGCCTGAGAGCTAGTTCAGAATTGTATTTTAAGTGGGTAGGTGTCACCTGGGGGGGATAAGCTGTGACAAGAACTAAGATTTTCATAATTCTCCTGCATGTCAAATGATAAAAAAGTGTGGTGAGTTTTGGTGTATTGAACTTGAAAAATAAACCGCTTCCTTCCTATGCTGGACTCCAAAATTCAACAGTGGAAATACTGGAGAATGTCATTTGGAAGTGATGCTGACCATCGGTGCCTTAAAATACCTGGCTAAAACTACTTCCAGAGACTTCTGTAGCTTTGAAATTGAAAAATTGAATAGCTCTGAATTATACTAAATCTTCTTCAGATGTCTCACCTTCCTCCCCCTGAGCTGGGGAAGCAGAAGGAGAAAAACAACCACCAAACAGGCAATATTGCTCAGGCTTATGCTTCTCTCGTTCTGGCACTTCCACTGGTGAGCCTGCAGTGGCTGTAGGGCTGTTAACTGAATTACCTCCTTGACACCTCTGGTTCTCCCCTTATGCTTGGAGGTCTGTGTGGTCTAGGGTATTCTTGGGATCCTGGGCTGGCAAGGGGGAGAGCAGGGTCGTGCTGTGGGCTCAGTAGTACAAGTGGAAAGGACACAGTTCAGGACCAGGATGATGTTACGTTGGAAATTTGATTGCAAAATGGAAGTGTTTATATATAGAATATGTATATATGTATATTTTTAATTGATGTGTGGGTACATGCAGGCCTATTAATAGATGAAAATAAGGAGAAGGGAGAGAGGAAATAAAGCACCACAGCTGTGATTTATCAAGATTGATGTGAAAACAAATATTATTCTAGTGATCAGAGGAAATTCTTCGTAAAGCATGTACAAGAAAGGTATTTTAACCTACCTCAACGATTTCCTGTCCAACTGTATCTGAAGAAAATCAGACAGACTTCTCCCCCCACCCCCCACCAAGAGTCACTTGTAAATTACTGTTTCTCCCCTCCTCCATTTCTGTTGACGTTGGGTTTTTTGTTTGTTCTAGCTATTTTTCTTTTCTCTTGTCAAAGGCTTCTTAACTATTTTTTGACTTGGTGTATAAAATGGCATCTAAAAAGTGCAGCTGGGGGGCGGGGAAAGGATTTGGTTCGGCACTTACCTGTACTGAAGCTGAAGGAGAGAGACACGTGCGTGCTGCTTTGGGCGATGTGTGCCTGGCTGGCAGGGTGTGTAGTTGCTTCTTCAGTGTGCTCTGCCAGCCTTTCCCTGATGTTGCCTCCACTGAGGGCCGTAAGGCTGGACAAACTTGGTACGCTTCCCTGGTGTGCTCCGTTTACTGGCGGAAGAGATGGTGCGTGTCAGTCTGTTTTGGTCAATCACTGCTGAGTTTGCCACAGCTGTTTGGGTAGAGACTTTTGTACAGGAGGCGAAAAGACTACCTTTACCCTCCCTACATCATAACTGTTTCAAACTCCTAAACATCTGAACTCCTAACAATGGTATGGGAGAAAAATGGTACCATACGTAGCCAGAGAAACGAAGATAAGTAGTTTAAGCGAAGTCACCTGGAAAACACCTGGTGGTCCACGGGGCTGAATCTGGCTCTTAAAACATTGCAGGTTCATCTTGTTGAACTTCAGCTGCCTGAGGGTGACACTTTGCTTAGGACCCTGTGAGTCCCTAAGCCACTCTTGCATTCAATTATTTTCATCTTTGTTATTAGAAAGGATTTTTCTAGCTCTGTTTAATAACATTTCTGCTTCAGTAGTCTGTCAAAAATGGGAATTAAGGAAATGCAGCCAAAGGCCTTTATTAGGTGAAAAAGGAAAAGAAGGAGGGGGAAAAAAAAAAAGGAAAATACTTCAGAAGTGGATGCTCTACTTTCTGCTGCCCAGAGAAGCTTCCCATTTCTTGTTGGCAAAAAAACTATGATGCCTTGTGCTGTTAAGCCTTCTCTCTCAATGTGTATCGCAAACCACAAACACACCATTTATCTGCAGGGAATGATATTAAGAATTTGAAGAGTGACTAGAAGTAAAAACAAATCTGGTTAACATCATCCATGACCTGACTTGATTAAAAAGAATTTCCCCCTTGAAAAACTATTCAAATGCTGTTTCCAAATGAAACTGTAGGTAATAATAGTGGCCGATAATGCAAGACAGAAAAGCATTTGCAAGAAGCGTAACCTTGAGTTTCTTTCTAGCCTGTACTGAGCACGTAGATTGGAAAAGACTGATAGGTGAGGACTAATCGAAAGACTTCTCATTAGGGCTTTTTACGTTTTTCTCCTGTGATCTTCTTAACGTTTAATGATGAGACTGATGTTTTCAGATGTCGATTTATCTTCTACATATATTGTAAAAGGCTAAATTGTGGAGAGAAGGGAAAGAATGAGCAACAACTGTTTCTGTAGTGTTGAAATGCAGCTTTGGCTCCAGTATTTAAAGGAGTCAGAGGTTTTTGCAGGAGTCTGTGGTTAAGGGGCATTTTCTGCTGCGTCACAGGTGATCTGGTCTCATGGGAAGCCCAAGACACTTCTTTCGGTTCTTCCCTGATAATTAAAAGCACACTGCAAGGGGGCATGGGGCTATTAGGCCCTGGATACAGCACACCCTGTGTATGCCAGCACGCCGCTTTGCGTGGCTGTTGAGCCGCCTGTATCGCAATGCGGGTGGAGTCCTAGTGAGAACACTGTGAAAGCAGTCTTTCTGGAGCGTGTTGGTTACCGAGGCGGGGTGGAAGGAGGACAGGGAGGGAAAAGATCTCAGTCATTTCCCTGTGTAGGAGTGGGAGTCAGTGTGAAGGTAAAGGAAATTACTCTTGATGTGGGAACAGGTCAGGAAATTGCAGGCAGAGATGAAATAGCTTTGGAGAACTGCATCAGTAGAGTGCTTTTATTCAGTATCCCGCATGGTCTTGGGACTAAACTTCAGTTTGGGACTCAGATTTGACATCAGTTCTTGCCTGTTGCTCAGTTGCTTTTGGCGGTTTACGTTGAAGTATCTGTGGCTTCCATTATAAATGGAATTAATGTGTCATTTTCCCCATCTTTTGCTTTATCAATTTAGATCTTATGATGTAAGAGACATTTTGGGGGAGCATGTTGGGTGTGTGTGCACATGGTAATAGCTGACGTGTGGGTCTCTGGTCTCACAAGGAGTTTGTAGTTGCTGGAAACTACGTGGGAAAATATCTTTGGAGAGTGCCATTGCTTTACAGAACTTCAGTGAGATAAAAAGAGGGGAAGGGATTTAGCCCAGGCATGGTGCAGTCTTAACAGACCACCAGGTTTCCAGGGCCTGATTAATTATCATTGCATAGTCCTGCAATATGCTAGCCGATGGGCCAGCTCACTCAGGACAAAGTGTAGAGATCTCTAACAGGGTGCTGCCTTGCATGGTGCACGGCCTTAGAGAGACCTGGAAACCCCACCTTGTGCCAGACTCACCTGAGACCACTAAATCCATTCCTGATTATGTACTTGATGCTTCTAAAAGGGGTAGGGAAACTTCAGCCAGATGAGGTTTCCAGCATGACATCAGTAACTTCTGCTTGTTACTCTTTCTGGGCTGTAACTGGGCAAACTGCAGTTAAGGCATGGAAGAATATTTTATTGGCTGAGAGACTAGTTGGTCCTAGAATTAAGTGTCTCTTGATATACAGCTGTTTATACAGATAGATACAAAGTACTATTACCTCCTTTGGTAGGCTACCATCCATACTGGAAAGACGTGTGGTGAATACACTTCTTCAAGAAACTGGCTATAAGACTAGGAGGGATTTCAGGATACATTTTTTTACAGGAGGATTGAAAGAAGTCTTTTTTTCTTCTGCAATGCCATGCATTGTTGCAAAGAACAGCCAGAATCCTGGCTCTTCGCTCCTCTTGAGCTCAAATATTCGTAGCTTGAGGAAATGCAAGTTCTTCTGGACAGGCTCACTGGGGTGAAACCAGCCTGCATCAGCACCTCGAGCGCATCGGCAATTGTGGCTGGCACACACACCCAGTGCATCCTTGGCAGGAGGGAGCTTCCCCTGCTTCATGTGCTGCCCGCAGGCAGCATGTTTCCCAAGGATACTGCTGGTGTGATGCCCCTCTGCTTTATCCTACCTCACTCACATTGTTTCTCTGCTTTCTCACTTTCTCTGCTGGTTGTTAAACAACAGCAAAGCCACCGCTTTTAGTCTTTATTCCCGTAGGTTAGTGCATTAAAATAGCTTGGAGGCCTGGCAGTAACCTTGCAGTTGACACTTAAATCTGTCCCTTTTTTTCCTCCAAACCCCTGCTTTCTTTTTTTTTTTTTTCACTAGCACAGAGGTCTGAATTATGTTGTTCGGCTAGTGAACACTCATCCTCTCTCCTGCCTCCAAAGATGCTGCTGAATGCTCTGGTGAAGATGTGGAGCAATTCTTAAGGGTCACCTACGATCTACTTGATGCTGATGGCTTTCTTGGGGCAGCAGGAGCAGCCTGTTGGAAATGAGTTGCGACTATTTGCTGAGCATCAAGCTGTTTATTTCACTGCTGATCCACAAGTGTCTGCTCCATGATGTTTCATTTTCTGCTTTAGATTTAAAACCCTACAATGCCCTGTCACTTGTCTCACCTTACCAGGTCAGGCATGTAACTTTTTTCTTTTATGGTAGTGGATTAGCCTGCTGACGCTCTTGCATTTTCCTACATGAAGGAAATGCTGGTGTGGTTGCTTAAGGTGGTGGTGCTGCAGTTGTGCTCAGGGCTGTTGCCGTGCAGCTTATATTGCTGTTTCCTGAACTGTGTGCCTGAGCTGGTGGTATTCAGATTGCTCCCAAAGGCATTAGCAGCCTGGCGTGTGGATGCTCTGGTCCGCTGGTGTGGGTGGAAGCAGGGCTCTGCACACAAGCAGTTAACTGTGGCTCAGCTGTTCAGAGGTAGCGCCTAGTTCAGTCACCTCAGTTAACTTTGAAGCACATGGTAAATTTCATTAAATTAATGGACTTGTACTCAAAATATTGCGTACAAAGAAGTATTTTATATTCCAGATGTTTTAAATTGCCTCCGTATTTATAAAAGTGATACTTAATCAAGTAACTCTGGATAGATTTTTAACCAAAACTGAAATTTATTTGGAATGTTTGTGTTGGGAAAAATGCTAGTAAAACTTTATTCTGCTTGATACAAATGGTTTATTTCAAGAACACTTTATAAGCACATTACGTGATTTTTACAGTGTTGAAATGTAGGAAAAGGGAGAGGAGATATCTAGGAGGAGCCATGGTGGGGGAATAACTGTTTTCGCTGACATGGGGAATTGTGCTGTAAGCTCACGTGGGAGACATGTACCTAACAGGCATTTAAAGGGCCTCATTTAGAAACCGTGTGGTGATGCTGAGGTTCCTGGTGACTCTCTTTCAAAATAAAAAGGAGTTTGTGCAGTCAAGCTACAAAAAATAATCCTATCTTACTTGAAGGTAAAGAAATTCTTTGTATGTTTTGCTCTTGACATGAGCAATAAAAATAGGGTGATGAGTTTACTCGGGGAATGAAAATCTGTTTTTTAAGTGCTCTAGGTCTCCCTTTTAAACCAGTGACAGGTAGGCACCAACTATTTCTACAGAGTCTGGACTTGACTGACATCCTTCACAGTGAGAAGCAATTGAGGGAGGCGAGATCAGCTCCTCTGTCTGGTAAGAAGTACAGAGTTAGTCTTTGGATGCCTTGCCCAGGAGTGGGAAGGAATAAGTAGTAATGTAAGTAAGTCAACGAAAGCGTTTAACTCCATAAGGAAGGCTATTCTGTAAGCCTTATAATTCTATAACCTGTTAATGACTATATTATCTGTCATGCTGGTAATTCTGCTGTCACTCCCTGGTGAAGTGGAGCATGCCATGGAGACTGGTGAAGTCCTGTCCACACTTCACTTGCTGAGTCCAAGCGACTGAGGAATCGGTCGGGTTGCAGGACAGTGGCGAGGTGGTGTGCATCTGTGTGTGCAAGGAGTCCTTTGGCCATCTCAAGAGCTGAAATGTGAGAAGGTGCTGCAAGAAGGGTCAGGACAGGAGTCAGTGAAGCTGACTTCTGCTTCTACTGATACAACAACGGTCACGTATTGATTTTTGGCTGAGATGTGGGCTTTCTTTTTCTTCTATAAAGATTTTTTTTCTTTTTTTTTCCTTAATGATAGGCACTGTTGCCTTAGGTGGCTTAGCATGTCTGATTTCATTTGCTGTTGAAGAGCAGCAATGTGCCATACATCTTCCCCTCATGTTAAAAGCCAGGGTTTGGTTTATTTTTTCTAAGCTTTCAGCCACCAAAAGACCAATGCATGAAATATTATGGGAAATCAGTTTTTACAGGCAGAGCCGAGTATCAGAAACAGAGGTTAAGTTTTTTCAGTTCTTCACTGTAGCATGTTTGATGCAGCCTTCTGCTTTTTGTTCTGTGCAGTGGTATAAAATCAAAGTACAAGAAACCAGTGAAATGACTGTGATGACTTGTGTGATAATAGGTCTGAAATCACACACAGCTATACTTTCTTTTAAGGTTTATTCAGCCTTTTACTCTTTCAGCCTTATTTTTGGTAGTCTTTCAGTTTATGCTAGGTACCGTGTTTCCTTCCCAAATAATCACAACAGAAGCATTTAGGACTTTTACCAATTTTATATAGACTAAAATTTTCATGAATACTTAGAGCCTAAGCAAATTCCCCCCCCTCGCCTTCTTAGTTGTTCTTTTATGTGATAAATTTCTAGGCTTTTCAAGCAATTTCCTGATACCCTGTTGCTCAAAGAACAAGTGATTTGTAGTGCGTGGGTATAGGAATTTGGACAGTACTTATTTGATTCAGGTTCTTTGAGATGCAAAAATCAAGCAGCTTCTTTTTTTTCCTGCTGGGAGATAGCAAGAGATTGCTAACTACTTCCTTAACTCCCATCAGAGATTCATTACCGCTCGTTTTTCCATCTTGTATTTAAAATTTAGAAATAAGAGATTAATTTACTAATTTAAAAAGGGACTCTTGTGAGATTTCAGTGTCTGCATTTTCTGAAAGACTGTCTTGACTATTGAGTAACACACTAAATATGTCAAACTCTGTAATCACAAGCTGGACCAGCTGCTACAACAAAATGGGAAAAGGTGTGCACTGGATATTTTTATAACAAAACTGCAATGATCTCAGACACCCAGTTGTATAATTGTTTAATCTCTTTAGTGCGGTTAGAATAAAGATGCTGGTACATATATTGTTTTCTTGAACAACGCTAATTTTTAACTTTGCATCTTGATTTTACAACTTGGGTGTTTTGTTTGGGGGGGCTGTATGCCTGGGGGCTGTTTCTTTAAAACAAGTGTTTTTAGGACTACCACCTATGTGGATTCTGTTAATAGGAAGTGTTACTGTGTAGGGCAGCGATTTGTTATGCAATTAGGATGTTTTTTACTATCAAGGAAAAATAATTGGGCTTGATCAAGCAGTCAATTTGGTCAAAATTTTGTAGGAATAAAGAAATTCCATCTCTGTGTCTCAAAACTTGTCCTTGTAATGGCTGTACGTGTGACTTAAATCCTCCACATTTCAAAGAGGATCGTTGTTTGGCAGCCCCAAGGAAAATGTTAGAAGCCGTAAATAATAGTTTGTGTGCCCAACCCAAATGCCAAAACAGCAACATACAGGCAGTCGCTGCCCAGCTTTTACTGGTCCTGCAGCTTTGCATTTCCCTGTACTTTGTTTCTCCCAGGTAGGAATACCTACATATAGGACACGTGTTGCTTCTCGAACTGCTTTGTGATAAGGAGCAGTGATAGGCGTTGCCCTCTGCATAAGGGCAGTAAATCCGTTCATTCTGTCTTTGAGCACATGGCTGTTGTTGTTTTGCTTGGTCTTGCTGCCATGGCAGTAAATACTGGTTTTACCACTGCCTAAATTAGGGCAAGAAACAGGGACCCAGTTGTTCACACTTAACTTGTTGCTGGGGAGGCCTTTGCTGCCGCTTCCTGCAGGGCAGCTCTGCCTTACAGCTGTGTATTGCGCTCTTTGCGTTTATTCTGTGTTTTCTTTTGTGCAGGCCAATCCGTCTGGGCAGGTCCGAAAGTGGTAGGTCCAGTCTGTCCAAAGATGTATAGGTTACAGCAGAGTCTCGCTAAGGCAGGGGGTTGTGTAGGGTTATATTGGTAGAGAGCTCCAGGTAAAGGCGACTTTGACTGTAACCTCATTCCCAGCCTGCACCAGTTTATCCCAGTGTGCAGTACTGCCTTTTTATTTGTCACAGTGGCTTTTCCACCTCTTTGCCCATCTTGGTTGCCACCGCTCCCCAGAGGGGATGGCAGAGCCCTGTGTGACTCTGCTCGCCGGGCAGCCCGGCTCCTCCCGGCACTGAGACCCCACGGCCGCACACCCGGGCTGGGGGTGCGTGGGTTAGGCTGGCACATCACGCACTGGCTGCTTTTCAACTGTGGTCCAGAAGATTGTCATGTAAACAGAGTGACTTGGTACCAGTTTCTCATCTGTGGGTTTGCTCTGGCAGGTGACTCTGGCAGGTGACTGATACAGCATCCCAAGAATTTTTTTGAAACACTTTTTCTCCTTTCTTCTTTGTTTCCTCCCCGATAGGAAAAACTTTTTCAATTGAAATATGTTAAATCATGTTCTTTTTTTCTAAACATGAAAACAGTGATGTTTCCTTGGTTTGCGAGTGTTTGTTCCTTCCTTCCTGCTCACCTTCACCTTTTTCCACGAAGACAGATGCAGAGGTTTCTGTGAAACAGAGGGAACTGAAAAACAGATGAAAAAAACTTGTGAAAGCAAGCGCTTTCTGTGAACTTGGACTAGCAGTAACTCTCTTTTTCTGTCCTCCAGAAGGCTTCTTGTTGTTGTGTTGTTTCATGCCTGGGATGGCTGAGGGTGGAGGTCTGTAGAGCTGCTGTGAAAGGGCTGTGCGTGATAAGAGTGGGAGGCACAGTGTCATAATTAACGCTGTCAGAAAGTGTTTTTTTAATGTGACTAGTGTTGTATTTCCAGCATATTGTATTCATTTTCCTTTTATTGTGGTCTGACAGTACACCCTGAGCTCAAACCAATTTTTTAATCCTGAAAATGCTCTCAAGTCAAATCTGGCTGTGGGAGTTTAGGCCTCTAGGAGTTCAGGGTTGCTTCACAGCTGGAAAAAGTTACTTTTTCCATTAAAAAAGGCATTAACTGGCTTTAAGGGACTTACGATCTTTTTATCTTAAGAAACCTCGTCAGTAATAAGAAGAGCTTAAATTGTGATGGTCTGCTAATCAAAACGAAGATGTTCTGGTTTATGGTGTTTCCATAGCATTGAGTGTAATGAAGTACTATCAGTGTTAACAGAAACGGGATGTGTATCCTTAATGATTCTCAATGAAAAAAGTTTTGAATTAAATGCATATGTGAAAGCTTTTGAATCCTTTGGTAAGTTTTATTTATTGATTGCATGTTTTAAGTTTGATTGCAACAGCAAATTGCTTGAAGGGATCGTGAGTGCAGGATTGTTTCTGCCTTTCCTGTCTACTGCTTTCTGGAAGCTATGCATACGTCGGCATCAAAATAATCCTGTAGCCTTCAGGTTTGTTTTTCCTCATGAGGTTTGTTGTGCGTAACTCCCTTATGTGACATCTCAAACATCTATCCAAAAGAGGCTGACTGCAAATCTGACTGCAAGCTGATTTTGGTCTTTGCAAAAGCCATATTCAGGATGGTTAGACTTTCTGCAGAAAGCACAAGTGTGTATGCTGCCCTGCTTACTGGTTTCTGATTGCCCATTTCTTAAACAGTTTTCCTCCTTCTGAATGTTTGCTGGAACTCCTGTTTGCTGGGGTTTCTGTTCTCATTTGTTTTTTCTTCTTTGTGGAGAGAGGTTTTGTGGTACTTCTTTTTTCAGTGTAGAGAATTTAGGCAACATGTAAAAACACATGAAGCTGGAAATACTTCTGGTTTTAGATATACATGTACTGGATGTGTGGACGTACGTTTTATACTTACATGTAATAATATTCAGTTGCATTAATGTGCATCCAGACATAAGGCTCTTTCATACTTGGGTACTTTGATATTTGTGTGCCATCTTTTCCTGTTTGCTTGAGCTTGATTGCAAGTTACAACATTAATTCTTTGTACAGTGGCAGTTGGTCAAGGACTTTGAGGGCTAGAACAGACTGAGGTTGGATCCTTTGCAAAGCTGTGTTATGATGAGGGGATGGATTTGTCTGGCGAAAAACATGAAATGGTGACCCCAGAACAACTACTTAGGCATCTCCAAGTTGTACCACTAGCTTGTTATCCCTGTGGAAATTTTTTTGACTGCTAAGAACATATGGGTGTTTGAAAGCACTGACTAGGAATCAAATGTATTTGTTTTTGTTACCTCCTCAGAGGAAGTTTATAGGTCCTTACGTTAAGGCATTCAGTAGCATGGATTTTGAAGCAGGTTGGTGGTTTGTCTGTTTTAACAAGTGGCAGATTTCATTCTGTAACTGGAAGATGCTAGTATGTAAATGTTCTTGGATGGAAGGAGGATTTGTGGGTTCATTTTGTTTTTGAAGCTTAGAAATGTATGCTTGCAATTAAGAACGTGATATTTTTTATATTTGATTTTAATTACTGCTTTGTTCTCTGGTGAAGAAACTCTATTCGGATCAGGAGTCAAACATCCCTTTTAATTGTTCCTGGTACTACAGTGATATTTAGAGTCCCAAGCAGATTAAGATCACCTTGTACCTGAGGGTGTATATACATGTACTTAAGAGATGGTATCCTAATCTGATTTTTTTTTTTTTTTTAAATGTAGTGTAAATAAACAGTGATATAATGGGGCAAAGTCAAACTTCCTAACATGAGTATTGCCTTCGGTCTCTAACCTAGAGATATGCATACCTGCAATGCCAGCAGCTGGGGGAATCGGGTCTCATATATCGTGAAGGGGAATCTACCCCCTCTTCTATGGCCGCTCCTCTCTCTGCAGCGTTGTCTGTCAGTGGGTGACTCAAGCCAGCAGCGCTGAGTGGGGGGTGACAGCAGTGCCTGCTGGTGGCAGTCTCTGTCCTTGGTGTCCTTTCTGGTGTGCTCCCCGCTCCCCTCGCTGAGAAAAACAGCGCGATCCTTCCAGCTCGACAAGAGTCGTAGACTGTTGAACTGATCCAGCTTTAACTTCATAGGTGTGTTCAATTTCCTCTTTCTCTGAGGTCAGACAAGTTGTTTTTCATATTATTTGTCTTAGAAACCCTCTCTGTTTCTGGTACTGTTTATTGACGTCCCCTCCTCTCCGCTCCTGCAGAGGCATCTGGAGCGGACTTTGGTGTAGCTCACCGGGTGCCATGTGAAGCCATTCGCTCCCACCAGCCCACGGGGGTTTGCTTTGTGCTGCCCTGCCGAAGGATGCCCTCCTGTATCAGTACAATGGTTAACCTACTGTAAGGATTTGTTCGTGGCAGTATTTCGTTTTTATCTTACTAGTCACCTGTATATTAATGCAGATTTGATTTTGGGTTTTTGTGAACATTTTGACTTGTCTATATGTGTGATTTCTGAACTCTGTTTTCAATTAAAAGAAAAATAGGATCTTTTTAATACGTGAAAATTGGGATGGGTAGGTGCATTTGAAAACACAGGCCACCACATGTTCTTTTCTTCTGCTCGTCCCGCTGTTATCTTGATTCATGTGATACAGCTTTTCCGTAAAAAGCCCTAAGTGTTTATTTCTAGTCCCAACTTCATAATGTGAGGTTCTCATTCTCTACAGTTCTTACACCTGCAAGATCTTTCTTGGGACAGCAAAAAATGCTGGTGAAATAGAAATTCTGTTTCTTGGTCCTGAGAGCTAAGTTGGTTGCAGCTGCTAGACTTGCATGTGTTGAACCATGCAAGTCTAGCAGCTGGAGAGACAGAGGTATTGTAAATGTGAATGGTGCTTAAGTCCCTGTCAAGCGTACATTTGCAGTTAGTTATGTTTAGTTTTGTAGTTCAGTTCAGGACTTCTGCTCACTGATAACTTTTTTCAGGTTGCTTTTAGTGTACCCTTTGATGAAGGTTTGGGTTTCTGGAGGTTAGTGCTGCTGTTGGCACAGTGATGTTCTCTTTCCAGATGGAAACTGTTGCTTCCTTCTTTTCTCCTGGAGAGGGTGGGCAGCGGAGGCTTGTATGTGCCACCAAGCCTGTCCTGAGGCCATAGGAACTAAGGTCACTCCTGGAACTTTGACTTGTGTGTCGCAATTGGCATTTCAGCTGGGAATGAAACTTTTATTTATTGCTGTTGTGCTTCTGAAGCAAAGATTGAAAGCATAGAGATATTTGCAAGCGAACTTGGAAGAATAGTTGGGTATTTTCAGGAATTGTCCCAGAAGAAGCCTATAAGCAGAAGGAGCAAGAAAATACGCACTAGCACCGGAGGAGGTTTTCAGAGATCCTGCATTGTATATCCACACGTCACTGGTGGCTGTGACATTTGTGAGCTCTCAGACTGAGCCCCCAAGCAGCTTTAAAGAGTGGCAACAGCCCTCTTTTTCTCTGTCTCCCTCTTTTCCTCCCCCCACTCTCCCCCTCCCCCACATGCTGCTACAAGTTGTCCCACATGAAGAAAAGCTCTTGGTCAGAGTCAAGCCTGCCGTAGTGGTCTTGTTCCCTCGATGTCAACAGTGTTGCAGGCCCTTACTGATGTTCTGTGTTTCAGCTGTTGCTTAGTTGCTTAGCACACTTCAGATACGCGAAATTCTATTGTTCATATATATCCTAGAGCTTAGCGCTGTGAAAGGTCCTGCTCTCTCTGGCTGTTGAACGTACTCTGATGCTTTGGACAAATGGGAAGAATAAGAGAATAGCAACAGAACACCTTTTTGCTCGTTAGAGATCTGCCATCGTTTTCTTCTCTCCTCTATAGAGGAAAGGTATGTTGCAAGCTCCTAGAGAGGAGAGAGAATGTGATATTGATTGCCTAGATTGGTTGCTTCAGTTTTATGCTGCTGCTGCTACTATTACTATTTAAAACATTGCCCCTTCTGGCTTTGTGTTAACTCCCCTCGTGGAGCTTACGCATATTTCTGTTCAGCAAATGTCCTGGCTGTGCATTTTTACTGCCTTTGCCAAATTACTGTTTTCAGAACAGTTTCCCTCACACGTACAGTAGCTGACCAAATGTGAATAGCTGTGTTAGGAATAAATAGGGTTTGTAAAATGCAAAGTTGTAAATAAATGTCTTTCTGTTTTTACCCTTCTTCCTATACTGTCTGACCTGTAAATTCTGACTTGTTGTGTACTTGAGAAACAAGATGCCATTGAAGTATTGAAATCATAGTGGTAGATAAAGTATAATAGCAAAGAAAACCTGCAGGTTTCCAGCTATGCTCCTGCTAATACAGACCGCTTTATTTTTCAGTATCGTACGTATTTGACGACAAGACACCAATTTTATGTGCACTGCAATGTAGTGGAAGACTTCATTAGCTCTCGTAGTTCTTACTAGTTTAAAAACATTCTGTTCTCACCTGTTATTAACAGAAAGAGAGGACGTGGATGTTAGTTCGGGGTGGCTAGTGGTCTCTGCCTGTGAGCTCACACGCAAGAATAATGCTGGGCAAAATGCTCACCCGTTCCTAAAGCATGTTCCTCCTTGTAGATCTGCTCTGTGTTGTGTCTTCTGTGAAATATGAACAGATACATTTTGCTGCTTGCTGGGCTGTAGGGCATCCCTCTTTTGCTGACTACACGTTCAGGCTGGTTCATTAATCTGTTCGGGATTCCCTAGTGCCCGGTAATCTATGTTAAGGAATTTCCGCGTAGGGAATTGTAGAGTATTTTTGTGAACCCAGGGTGGTAATGCTGGAGGTGCTGGCTCTGTAGCAGGCCCATGGTTTTCTTTTTATTTTTTTGAGTATAAGGCTATAATGTGTTTATGCATGTTTTGGCCAGTCAGGAGGTCTGTATATAACCTGAATCCTGATGTGACTACATTTGTTATCCTCTGTTTTGGTTTCCATCTGTGAAATGTAACTGTGGCTCGATACTTATTTACTTTTTTTTTTTAAGAGTCAGTCTAACATGGGTCAAGACTTTAAGTAATTACAATTTTATTGTCCAGAAGAAAGAACCATTGCTGACAAAGAAAAAAGTTTACAAATGGAGGGATTTCTCCCCTCTGCTTAAAAACTTGTAAATACATTAGATAAGAAATTCAAGTAGAAGTCGATCTACTTAATACATGAGTGTGGCCGGAGTTAACCATGGTAATGTTAGTGCCAGCTGATCAAAGGAAGGGGTTTGATGATACTTAGTAGGCAGGACTGTAGACAAACTGACTCATGAAATACTAAGAGTTTATTATTTTGGGTGTTACTAAGCATTAAGTTTTAGGGAATGTATGTGTGGCTAACATTTGATATGGGAAAGATTTGCAAAGTCAACCAGAAAGAAGTAAATCAAATTTATAATCGCACATGTCTTTAAACAAGGCTGCAAGTGAATGACAGAAAACAGGATGGGTGTTATTGTAAGGAGAATTGGTAACTGTTTGTCTTTTTAGGTACATAGTTTCCATAAAAGCTGGTATAATGGTCGAATAGGAAAAGGATGCATCCTGTCAGCTTTAGGAGCTTGCATGTTGAATAATAAGTGGGTCTGGCTGAAAAACAAATGCTATGCTAGCTTGAATGATGAAGCCCTTTTCAGCTTCCCAAAATGAAGATGGATATTAAATACTGAGCTTTTACATGTCTGTGCATTGTTCCTGACATTGGTCTGTTCTCTGTACTCAAGAAGGTGAGTGTATGAAATGGAAGACACCTCATCGCTTGCCCCAGTGTTCCCGTGCTCTCCTCCCCACACATTCGGGTGTTGAGCCAGGCTCTGGGCTCCGACGCCAGTGCTGCACGCCAGCAGCTCTCTGAGCCAGCTGCTCACGCACTGGGCTGTTGAGGCTTCGCTTTGAGGGGGCTCGTTTGGTCCCATCAGAGCATCTTTGGTATGTTCTGGAGATCTAGCTGTCAGCATCTTTGCTGTCTGCAAAATGAAGAAATAATAATGGCAGAGAAGAAAGCCTTAAGTGTTAGTACCTTAAAGTGTGGGAGATTTTTTTTTCTTAGCTGCATGTAAGTTTGGATTGCAGCAGTTGATGGGAACCTTCTGGGGAGCCTACCTAGCTTGTTGTCCTTATTTAGGCCTTCCATTTTCCATCCTTTATTTCCTCTGAGGGCTGTCCTGGCTGGCCAGACTTGCTCCAGGACCTGCCGTTGAAGAAGTGAAGTTTTAAACGAGCTTGCTGCAGGAAGGAAGGAAGGAAGAACGGACGAGTGCTCCTCCAGGAACACTCCAGACTTGCCGTTGGGCTTCACACCTAGCTCTCCATGCAGCAATGCACACCGGCTCACTTCCAAGTCAGCTGTGCTGACTCGTTTTCTTTGCCTTGGACTAGGAGCTTCAGGTATCAAGGAAAAGCTACGTGACTGAAGAGAAAATAAAAAGCACTCAGATTTCCCACACTTCTGTATCTGGTTTCCTTGCCAGTGGCTGTCGCGTGAGATGTTGATACCACTACACCCAGTCCTGCACAGTTGTGCTGGTGCTGGATGTACTCCAGCTCGCTGAAGGAAATATTATTCTTTTTATCCCTTCCCTGAGGGCAAAAGTCCTTCTGTGGTCCATTTAATTACTGCAGGTTATTGTGATTGAAATTTCCACTACAACAACGGGTGCCAGGAATTGCAGTGTGGTTTCTTCTGAAGCCTGACCCTGTGCTTACGGATTTTGCTGGCATATTTGGATTGGTCAGGAAGCCATTTCCCCCCCTCCACTCTTACCAGCATAATTCTATCAACAGAAGCTCAGGTGTAGCTGCACATATTCCAAGCGTGAAAGTCCTCTTGGTGCTGTTGCTAATCCTCCTGCAGAGTCTTCTGCCAAAGTAAGCTGCGTCTTGGCTAGGCAATGGCGTTTACTGGTAAGCCATCAAATCCTTTCCAAGACCCTGAAGCAGACACCCAGCGCTTTCCCGGCGTGCGGATGAGATGACTGCAGAGAGAGCTCCAGCCTGGATTGAGTTTGTTAGCTGGAACCATAGCTTGGACCAGCCCTTCCCCATTGCATCTGGGTGAAGTGTCACAAAGGGGCTGTAAAATCCCCATAGCCGATCTAGGGAAGATTGTGGAAGCTGCGTCACAGCTTCCGAAAGTTCAGTTTGCATTTCCCTCACCCCAAGCAGGTTGGGAGTAGGAGACCAGTCTTCTGAGGAGGTTGTATGCAAGAGAGGTTTTGTCCCAGAGAGGTATGCCGACTCCGCCGTTTTGGCAGGATATGTTAGCCTCTGTTGAGCTTGTATTGTCATGGGCTTGCTGTTATCGGTTCCTGAGCTAGCTGGTCATGTCTAGACGGTGGTGTAACAATATACCATAAATCATGCTCGGGATCTTTCCAGCCTTGCACAGGAAACCTGGTGCTCTGCGCAAAGCAAATGTCCGTAGGCGTAATCACAACAAGGCTGCATTCCCGTGCGCTGTGATGGGTAACGAGTTCAGCACCTACAGCATCTCAGCAGGTTACTGCTTGGAAGTAGAATATTTTTATTTTTGCATGGAGTAAATAACTTCTTTCTGAGTGTTGGGACTTTGCATTTTACAGATGTAGATTTATAAGGGAGAGGGATGGGTTGGGGACTTCAGCACCTTCATCCTCTACTGCAGTATTGGCATCGCTCCATTTTCCAGTGCAGTGTTACAGCGCGTCCCTAATTTCCAGACAGAGATCTGCAGCAGGTAGCCTGTGCCTGCACTGGCATTGCCATTCCTTGATCTTACTCTGACATACAATATGGGTCACAGGGCTCCTTTCCCTTCAGTGCTGCATCTCTCCTGAATCTAACGTCCAAGCCCAAGCTGGTTAGTATTGCCAAGAGTCTTGAAAAATATTTCTGAGAACAGAATTCAGTTTTGTAACATCCATGTGTAACTTACAGCCTCTTTAGCATCACATAAGAAACAGCCTGAAGTTCTGTGAACTGTAATTTATCTTCTTTTTTTGAAAACAGTTTAGTTCTGTTTGTTTGTTTTTAATTTAAAAACTTGTTTGATTTCAAACGTCATTATTAGAGGCCTTAGAAATATCTTGTGGGTTGGAAGAGGAGAAAACTTTTGCCCAACTGGTTTTCTAGTTTATAGAAGAATCTGTGATTCGGATAATATTCAAAGTAATTTCATAATTAGCACAAAGCTCCAGTGCTTTTCCTTTCTGTTTGAGTTGAAAATGCGACCGTGTAATCCACCTCTACAGGAAAAATGACATAAAACTGCGGGTTTTCTGCTCTGATTCATCCTTCTTTCACACATGCCTAAAAGGTTTTGAAATCTCGTAAAGGTTCAGGCCGTCTTTGGTAGCAGTAAACAATTGCAAATAATACAGCCATGTGTACGTGTGTTGACTTTTTGTTTACTCTTCTAAGCTCTCTTTGATCTCATGGTTTCTGGCAAGAGAAGCGATCAGCCCGCACTAGAGTGCTATGCTTTTTGGTGTACCCTGGCCTGCCTGCTTTGGCAGGAGGCTCCGCAGCGTGCTTGGTGCAGGGGACCGCTGCAGGGACCCCGAGCTGATACCGGCAGATTTCTGGAGACCAACATGGGAGAGGCCAAGAAGGCCGTCCCAGCCACCTCTCTTCCAGCACAGCTCTTTCTTACCACTTGATGATTTGTTTATTTTATCTGTTTTTCTGCTAGTCTCTTTATAAAAAACTGAAACTTTTAGGAGGGTGAGTTTCTTCCAAAACGCGTAAGGGTTTTGATGAGGTGTGGGACCCCGTTGTCCCTTTGATTGAAATCCCAGGTGGAATTTTCAAATTTCCTGTAATCCTGTTCTCAGGAAACTCTTCTGATCTCCAACCAAAATCTCCTCTCCCTACACACACTCCTTCCTTTTCTTACTTCTGTACCGCTATGCAGTCCCTTCTGCTGCTCCAACACTGCCATAGGACCCCCTCATTCCCCCTTCCTTTTTGGGTTCCCTGTGCCACACGTATGTTCCGAGGGAGGTAACCTTACAGGGAGGATAACGTCTCACCTTTAGTCTGTTGTGTGGCAAGTGCTGATTAAGACGTCAAGCTCTAGTGACTTGACCATGCTCCAGTATTTGTACATACGCTTGCACAAGTGCAATTCTGTGTGTGTATTCCAAATTTTTTTCAGTCTTCCTGGAAATAAATTATAATTGACTTTCCAAGTAAAAATGTCTACATTTTTATAATTTTTCCCCTCATCTCTATGCCAAGTGTATCTTGGCTCTACCCAGAGACCTGATTAAAAATGTTAAAACACACTTACCAGTGTGCAATGGCTACATTTATAGCATCTGACTTGAATGTTTGTTTCATAGTCTGGGTTGTAACAATCTGATTCTCAGACTGCTATTGACGTCAGTTTAATAGGAAAATTCAAATAGAACCTGTATTAGATTTTCACTATTAAGTTAACAATAAAAACTTTCTACAGATGCCTTACGTAGGCAAGGCTGTTAACAGAAATATTACATTAATGAAAATCAGGCCTCCAGAAACAGAGACTAGCTTATTTTTAAAAAATAAATAATTTTGTTTTCCATGTTCTAGTTCACAGAAATATTTCCTTTTTAACAGTGCTAGTGGTTTAGATATTAAGTATTGGGAGGAGGCAGCTCTTGGCCATTTGTGGTCATGTTGCGAATCTCTTAGCTTTTCCAGATCTGGAAAGCCCTTCCAAAAGTCTTCGTTTGACTGATTTCATTGCTCTCAACCTTAGGTTTCCCTCTCGGTTTCTGCCGCACACCATGTTTATCAGCTCTTTCTTAACCTACTCAGTCACGGTGCTCACAAGGTACTGATATAAGCAGAAAAACTCTGGAGGTACGAGCTCAGGTCAAGACAACATCTGTCAGGGTTTGCACTACTTGTAGTGGTCAGCAGCCCCTGCCTTGAGGACTATGCAATATACTGCAGGCAGATGGTGGAGAGAGGAAATAACGTTGTTGTCCTTTTAGAGGTGGATAAATTCTAGCGTAGACCAGGTAGGTGACTTGCCCATACTTAAATCAGGAAATCCAGGCATGGATTTACCAAGGGAGTCACAGAGCATTTTGCCTCCCATGTTAGCATTAATTAGCACTTCTATGAGACATGACATGATAAAATCTTATCTTGCAGTTTTTAGTAAAACAGACTGTTTTTCTCATCACAGAAAATCGGCCTGGAAGGGACTTCTGAAAGCTTCTTTAGTCTTTTCTCATCCCAGTGGTAGGACTGACTCTACCCAGCATGTCCCTAACCGATGGTTGTCTCAGTTATGCTGGGGAAGCTCCAGCAACGGGCAGCATTCGGGGAATCTGTTCTAGCACTTCAGTGCTCCTCTTCCACCCAGGCTCTCTGCATGGTCAGCCAAAATCTCCCAGCCTGCAAGCTTCCAGTGGGCATGCAGGGCTGTTTGTTCCATCTTTTTAATGTATATGAAGGCTGTTGCCATGTCGCTCCTTGGTCTCATCTTTCCTTAATAGGTTCTTCCAGCTCTCACAGTTTTCTAGACTTATGCAATCAGTTCTTAGAGTTTGCAAAGTCTTGGGAAAGTTGCTTGCAGGGTAGTACCATTTCATTGCTTTTTGGCACAGCCTTAGATACTGGTGTGGCCTTGACTGCACTTCACAGCAGCAGAAGATGATAAGCAAGAAGGGTTTCTGGGCTGCAGTTCTGTAACTAGTGTGCACCATCTGATTTTTGAACTGCACTTAGGGTGTGTAGGGGGAAACAGCTTTCTCATTATTTATATGGTCTCTGACAGGGTGGTGAATCCTATTCAAAGTTAGAGCCTCATAAAAGGCCTGGAGGGTTTTGGCTTAGGCTTAAGGAATTGAAGTTACTCCAGAAATACCAAGTCATAGCTTATTAGCTTCACAGTTCAATTGCTGCCCAAAGAAAATTAGTTATACCACCTTACCAAGTTACAAATTTTTTGCAGGAGAACAGCTAGTTAAAATCAGATTACTTTGTTTTGGCAATTTAGCATCCATGCAAGACTGGCCAATACTTAACATTGCTGTGTGTGAAATGATCCAGACAGGTGATACTTATCTGGGCACCTGCTCTTTGAAAGACTGAATCTCCTAATGGCCAGGGCTTCAGTTACCTCGATTTTTGTGTTGAACACTGCATGTGGATGGAAGCAGAGCAATGACCAGGTCTGGGCACATCATGTAAAATGTGAACGTATGTCTGTCTTTTCTCTTGAACCTTTTAAAGAAAAATGAGTATTTTGGGGGGAGAGGTAAAGGTGAACAAAAAATGTTGAAAGAAAATAAATAGGGAGGAGGCTTGGAAGAAGAGAAGAGGCTTACCTAATGATTACGGACACGTGTCTTACTACTTTAGTTCTCCCTTTGTAGATAAATAACTCCCCTCTTACCAATGCGTTTTCCTAATGTAGATGTAATAATATCAGTGGTGATTAAGCGGCTCTTGTGCAAAGTATATGTAAGCATCTTTTACACCAGGGTAACTGCGTCTGTATAAGATTTGTCATGATTTAACTATTTGAAGAGAAGAATTGTACCTCTATGAGAAACGTATGAGGCCCATATGTATTTTTCTCTCTAAGGATACATAGTCTTGATCCTACAGATAAAGCGGCTACTAAAATGGATGGGGGTGGTGAATGAACACCATGTGGCTGGTGTAGCGTGGTGAAATTTGAGCCGTTTCTTTCTCTAAGTATCAGGGGAAGGGCTCGCTGATGTCTCTTCTCCTTGTGGGCAGCATCACGCAGTCACAGGATGAACGTTCCTGATGAACCTGATGGATGCCCAGAACTTGTTCCCTACAGCCTTGAGTAGAGTTAACGAAGCCTCTGCACACACACTCCTCTCTGTGGTGAGGAGAGCAAGGGAGGTGTCCTCAAGGGGCCAGTCATGGTCCTCAGCAGGGATAGCAGGGGTCCCTGTGTCCGCTTCAAGCACTCAGGTACATCTGTGCTGTTGCTCTGGGGGGTAAAAGTGGCTGGCATCCCCAGATGCAGACCCATTTAAGTGCCCAAGATGTCCATGTTACAAACTAACGGAGGAGTGCCACGCTGGCACCAGCTCTGTTTCCATGGTAGGCTTTGAATCTTCTCCATCCCATAACCAAAACATGGGCCCAGCCTAGCCTGCCTGCGGAGCTGAGGCTCTGTGTGCACCAGTGTGTTTCTTTTTTAGTTTCATTTTGTCTTTGCCAGCTGAAATAACAAGGCTTTTAAGACACAGCCACGTTGCGCTACTGTGGTTTAGGGATTTGTGTTACTTCAGCAGTGTTAGGCAGGTACACTGCACAAATAGGCACAAAAGGTGGCATTAAGGGCTTTGTCATGAATTTCAGCGTGTGGTAAGGGCAAATGAAGGGTGCTTTCTATCTGTCCTCCCGCCACCCCCTCTTGAGAGCCTGGGATTTCATGAGGTGTGTTTTGGATGAAAGTAGACTTGCATAAACACAGTTATTTTGCTTGTCTGCTGCTGAGATGACAATGTTCCATTGAAATGTTTGACAGCCTGATGTAACTGACAATTATTTCACATGTGCAATGTTTATCTCCGTGGCACGCCATGTGACAGCTCAGAAGTGACACCGACATTCAGTGTGAATCTCGCTGTTCCTCCCATCAGCTGTCCTGGTAGCCTGCAATGTTTTAAAAACACTCCCTGGTTTTTACACCTGAACAGAGGCTCTCTGTTCGAAGTCACGTTAGGTAACTTTGTGCTTCCTTACCCTTTTTCGTCCCCTGGCAGGACAGTATGCAAAAGTGCATCAGGAAGAGGGGACTAGGGTTTTATATATATTAGTAAAAATTAAAACTAATGTTCTTAATTTTGACCACATTGGTTTACTGAAGATCTTGTGAAAGCTCATACATATTTATTGGAAAAGTTGAAAGGACCAACAGCATCTGTTAATGTGACTTGGGGGTAACTACAGCATAGGTCTTTCGACACAGCCCTGCCAGAGTAGCTGAGTACTGTCATCTTGTTGTTTGTTTTTATTCCGTTTGCAGATTCCCATATAACCGTGAAGATCAGTGTGCTAACCTAAAACACCATGGGGCTTGAAATTGTTTTAAACCTTTGTTAAGAATGTATAATCATCTATGCTGAATCTTCTGACGATTTCTTTTGCCTATGTAGTTACGTAGTCAAACTTTAATTTGTGCTCTGTTTGACTAGGGATGAGCTTTTATCTCAGGCAGGTAATGCATGTGTTGCACAGGCTTCAAATATAAACTGGCTACACAATTACTGGGGAGGCACTGAATGCTTATGAGGAAAGTGATTAATAGTGTATTTGATGTAAAAGGCACAAATATCAAAAGGCAGATAGTCAGTTTGATGGCAGGTGGGAAAAATTGCTTTTTGTCCGTTATATTATACTTTAAAAAAACCAAACCAAAACAAAAAACCCTTTCTTCTGTTTACCACTTACAGTAAAATGCAGACTGATCTGTTTTCAAGTCAGATTGGTTTTCTGATTTTCATGGTTAAGCACAGTTAAGCTTTGCATTATAAAGTCAGAGGCAAGCTGCAATACGTTCAGCATCTCTGTTTCCTTTTGCAAAGTTAATTCTTTGAATTTTTGGCAAATTGACTGTTCATTTGTCAGTGTCACCTTAATCTACAAAACAGATAGTGAGCAGCTCCTTCATCTACTTTTTCTCCTCTTTAAATAAAGAAATAGAAGAAAAAGTAAAGAACAGTTTGCTGAGATCTTTTCTGAGTGTATCCATATTATCCATATTACAAACATCGTTTTCAGTGTCTACAAAGTGGTATTAAGTTTTTACCGTCAAAGGAATTTGTTAAGGCTGTAGGCATTGCCATGGTGAGATTTTCCTCTATACTGACATTTAGGTAGAGTGCAAAATGCAGAATTTTTTATTAGTTAGCCAGATGCCTGTTTTGAATGTGGCTGTGGATTTAACTTACTGTGCTTGGCATGACAGGACTCTTCTAGGTCTGAATTATTCCAACCTTAAAAAAAAAAAAATTCCTAAGAAATGTTGCAGCTATTGAGACTGAAAATTCAATTCTCTCCTATTAGCAGCTGAGATTTATTTTTCTGTTTAACTAGCTGGATCTTTTGTTCGTGAGAATTGGCATCCTGCTGTGGCGTGGTATGTGTCCAGTAGTAAATGTGAACCTACATTGTAATGTCAGGGCAGAGACGGCAGCGTGATTTATTGTCGGACTGGGCAACGGTTGAGCTTCGTGAAGCTCGGGCAGCCCAGAGAGATTCGGGGATGGGTGACGTCGGATTTCCCTCTCCTCC